>NW_027367283.1:0-59824 GCF_046119375.1 Phyllobates terribilis | reverse complement strand
TTACCCATTAGCATCATTTTTCAACTAATAGATAAAAACTCCAAGACATACAATCTTCAAACAAAAATGGATGAAAATGAAGTAGAAGAAACAAAATCAAGAAAACTCAATCGAATTCAATCTATCTTCACTGCCATATCAAACAATTTGTACAGTTGCAACATACACTCTCTTACACCTCCACTGCATACACATATCAGCCAACAATGATAGGATAAGATGAACATCAGCCACACATAAAAACACAACACACAGATTAATCCACCATGAAAATTCAACACATACATATAGTTAACTTCCCAATTAATTTGCTCCTCTCCTTTTAACAATCCAAAACCAGCAAAAAATGGGTACTCTTCAGTTGAAATTCTTATGGATTAGCTTCATCCCTTACCTCTCAATGCAAGAAAAATCACATCTCCAACTTGAACACCATTTTTTAACTTCAGACAGCTAATAATAAGAGCAATTGGAACAGTTCCAGAAAGAAAAACAGTTGAACAACTACAGAGTCTTCCTTAGAGCAAGAACCACCCTATGTTAATTTCACCTTTGTTAATGTAATCAATCACTTAATCTTCTCTGTTAATCCTTAACTTTTGTTAATTATATGATAATGTAATTGATTTTTGTGTTTTATTCTGTGTTTGCTACCTGATGGCACACCGGATATTCATCGTCGGGCTACTTGTGGTGGCAAGAATCTTAGGTCTATAATGCTTGATAATCAGATTGATCTTTATGGTCCTTATGTAAGCTCTTAAGTATAGTTTAAGCATTTATTATTGAAATAAATTGCTTGGAATATGTTCTAAGCCAAAGATGTACGAAATTTGAATTTTTAGGGTAGACCTTTGCTAAATTGTGCTGGTGGTGGAACCTGTGGAACCTGTATTGTTGAGGTAAATCACTAAATCAGTTTTTATTGACATTTAAATTTCTTGTCAATACAGAAATAGGGTACTTTCAGATGTAGTATTAGTATGCATGTTGTGTTCAGGTAGTTGAAGGGAGAGAGCTTTTAACCCCAAGAACAGAAAAAGAGAAGGAAATACTCAAGAAGGTAAAACAATGAAATTTAATCCATTACCCAAGACTTGAATTTTACCATCATAGAAAAAATTACCACTTTGCAGAAGCAAAGAAGTGGAGATTAGCATGCCAAACCACAGTGGGAACACCAGATTCCAGAGGCCTGGTAAAACTGAACATTTTTACAGCAGCAAATGTAATTTTTCACCCATGATAGATTTTACTGATAAGATTATGATGTTATGAAGGTTGTTATTCAGCAACTACCCGAATGGAAAGTGCACGAGTGGAAATACGAAAGAGTTGAAAATGAAGAAGCAACTCCTAATGCATAAGTTGTAGAGTTTTAGCTCAATGGTGTATAGTTTTCCTTCATCTCCAAGAACTTAATGCAAGAAACTGAGTAAAAATAATTATTTTACTTTCATTAAATAAAACTTGGCTACAATAAGAGCCTGTTTAAGATTTAAAAAAATGTAACAATAGTTCAACACTTACATATGCTTCGTTTCTTTGTTAGTGGTGCACAACAAGGTTAACAGAAAGGGAGTTTTTAATACCTGGGAATTGAAGTAAACCGGTAACCAGAAGCTCCTCTCCATGAGTAATAAGCTAGCCGATTTTCATAGAAACCTGCATTAAAATTCAGAAGTTCAATCAAAATTTTAGAAAATAAAACAGTGACAACAAAAACAAGCAATGTCTAAAAATGACCAATTCAATTTGAGGAATTTATGGTTACAACTCAGAGCTAAACACAAAATGCACAAATTCAACCGAACAAATTGTCATGAATACAGTACCTGCAATGATTATACTGAATATGATTATGGGTTCTTCAACATTCCGAGACCTACATAAAAGGGTGACAATTGTAACTGTTCCTTGAGCACGATTGCATCTTTTGTTAAATGTTGCGCCTGCAATCAAATGTATATTGAAATTTATCACCAGTGAACGATAACTATGCAAATTGATTTATTGATTCAGCAACTACTCACTTGCAGATTATTATGCATTTACACATTGTTAAGAAATCTGTTGTAACTTACTATGAGTGCTAAGCCGTCTGATTTATGTCAACCAATCATCCAGAAAAGTGATTGCACGATGAACTAACAAATGCATCATTTTAGAACAGAACAAGATTAACAAATTATTCAAAAACCAACCAAGAATTTTCACAAATGGTATCTTCCCTTTTATTTTACAATCTCCTTCATCTTTTGCACCTGCACGGTAGAGAATTAGGATAATGACTGTTTAAAAATGGGCCCAAACTCCAAACTGAAACCCTTACTGCACAAACCAAATCCATGGAATATTGTGTTAGTTGGAAACCTAAATTTGTTAACTTAAGTTATAATTAAACATGAAGAAAAAGACATACGCACGCAGCTACAACTAATAATATAGAAAAATATCCAATTCCTCTAAAAATTACTCCAATAAAATAGGAACATCCCTTCCAAGACCCTGGAGAATTTGAAGGTCATAATTTTATTACTTATGAATCAAGACAAAGTGGAAAATTTACTAAAAACATACTATAGATATCACAATTCTTCCTTTCGGGCACCAAGCAGGGAAGGAATTTGGAGGTTCGAGTAGCTTGGCCTGTATTTGATCATACATTTTATCAGTTGGAGCTCTTCTACATTATGTCTCCTCCCCAACAATCTAAGGAAAATATCAAACGAGTATAAGTTACTAAATTCATAATGAGAAAAGGACAAAAGTAAGAAAACAACTACAAATATTCACTTGCAACGCCCATCATGTTACCAACTTTAATCAAGTCCCTAATAATAGCACTCGGACCACAGTGAGCAGAGAAATTAACACAACCCATCGTTCAAACGTTGACGGCTCCCCCAATTTCTACATAACCAAATATCAAAGTGAGAAACTTACAAAGGAAGATATTTTCCGAATTGTTGTCAGACAGCTTACCTTTCCATTGAAATTCTATCTTCCATTTCTTGCAAGAAGTCTCCATCTCCAGACTTGCCTTAGAGGGAAGAGATTTTATCAGACAAAACCATAAATTACCAAAGCAAAGAAGGGTGAGAACAAACCCTAGGAGCCTGCAAAAATCGTTCTTCAATCTCAACAAGGTCTTGACTGATCGAGATTCCACATGATCTGAGCATGGGCTCAGCATCATAGTTGGAAGTCCTCAAAGCTGTGAAGATCAAAAATACAAAATGTAAGTGAAATTCAAGTAAATTAATCACATTGTGGATGAATTCTTCACATTGCTTAGCGCGCCCATTCTCTCCTGGGGCTTCTGTTGAGATTTTTCAACAAGAGAGGCCCTTTGAATGTTCTGTAAAAGCCTTGTTGTATCGCTGAAAGAGATAAGTGTACAAAGCAGCAGAAGAGAAAATCATATCATATAATATATTATTGGTAAAAAAAGGATCAAATAATGAGGAGTTCAAATAATTACCTCCAGAGGTACATATGTAGGACGTTTGGCATGCCCACATTCATGCATGCAGATTTTCAGAGTGTTGCAATCTTATCTTGTGAACATTGACAAAGTAGCCATACGTTGTTATCTCATTTTCCTCAGCATCAGAGCCGTCTTTGTCTGCTTGAAGGTAAATCTGCAGCAAGCCAAAACATGGACGCATCCATCTAGATTGAACAAAAGAGAAAACAACAAAATAGAAAGACATACGTATGTCCCTGCAAAATGAAT
This sequence comes from Phyllobates terribilis, assembly GCF_046119375.1. Lineage (NCBI taxonomy): Eukaryota > Metazoa > Chordata > Amphibia > Anura > Dendrobatidae > Phyllobates > Phyllobates terribilis. Next base: position 56,085 of record NW_027367283.1, on the reverse strand, counting down.
GGGGAGAACAAACCTTAGGAGCCCGCAGAACTCATGCTTCAGTATGAACAAAGTCTTGACTTATTGACATTCCACATGATTTGAGCATGGGCGCAACATCATATTTGGAAGTCCTCAAAGCCTGTGAAGACCTAAGTAAGTATAAATTGATCAACTTTAATTAAGTAAGGTTAGTTAACTAATTTTTTTTACTTGGTCAGGCATCACTGCGCCATTGGTTCCGGCACATAAGCATGCTTTGCAGTGAGGGGGAACAATGTTCCTTCCAAATGCTTTCTCGGTACCCAACCACAATATTATGGAACCTAATTCACCATTAAAATCAGATTAGTGTTAGATATGCAATAATTAATCTCAAACCAATTAAAGAAGAGTTTAGATGAATTGGTTGTGGTTTAGTAAAGCCACCAAGAGGCCAGCCTACGGGCCAATTAACATCCCTGTGAAGAAAAATGTGTTCTTCCTCAATGGCAATTTAGTAGCCTCAGTCTTGCCTCATAAACTTTGTGCTGAAATTTTTAAAAAAATAGAGATGTATAAGCTCACAATTAATTAGATTAAGCACAAAACAAAAAAGGTTTATTAAATGTACCTGTAGTTCATGTGAGCACCAGGCACCCTTCCATTCACCCTACAATCAAGAACCGAAATAAAGATCAGATTTCTGAGATGAAGAAGGCATAGTACATGTAGAGGAAATAGTAAATACCGGAATGGGCATGGGGTTGAAAGAAAGAACAACTCCAACAACTTTAGTAATATTCTGTAACAACAAGTAGGATAAAATTTTCTGTTACATGAAGCAGAGAAGACCCTAATAGCTAAACAACACTTGATATATACTGAACCAATTCACCCTTTTTTAGCAGAAGTTTGCCCTTTTCCTCTTTTCTATACAAGCTTGAATTCTGTTACTACACCTGAATAAAACAATATATCTATACAAGATTGAATTCTCTTACATGCAGCAGAGAAGACCCTAATAGCTAAACAACATGTGATATATACTGAACCAATTTACCCAGTTTTTTACCAAAAGTTTGCACTCTTCCTCTTCTCTATACAAGATTGAATTATGTTACATGCAGCAGATAAGACCCTAATACCTAAACAACACTTGATATATACTGAACCAATTTACCTTTTTTTTACCAGAAGTTTGACCACTTCCTCTCGTTGTCTTTACTGGTTTGAGCTCTTTCTTTTACCAGAAGTTTACAGCCCAGCTTGCCTCTGAAGCTGCAATGAAATCCTCAGACTCCAAGTACAGCGCCTCCAACATCAACAAAGTTCTTTGGATGATTGAAGAGAAACAATTGGCGGAAACAAGAAAAATGACCAAGAAGTGAAGCAAATGAAACCAAATCTTCTTATACCTCCATCAAACGATTGAAGCTGCTTGCAAGCCGATTTGGAGGCGCAACATTACCTGTTGGAGCAGATTCTTGAGAGTAAAGGCAAAGGATCAAGCCCTTTGACTTTGTCTCCCGGGATTCACCACAAGTTGGGTTCGAACATGCCGTCGCCGATAGAGAGGAGTGATGCGGAGCTAGGGTTTGGGAGTTAGGGAGAGAACAGTGAGGAGAGAAGGAAGATAGTAGTAGGCAATGGGCCTAATTCTCTTTGGACAGGCTCACAAGTAAAGCCCAATACGGACTGCTAATACGGACAAAATAACAGGTACTATTCATTTGAGGATCTTGTACATTCAGTAGTAGAGATATGTACGAATAACTATCTGCTCTCTCCCACTCGTGTAAAACCTCTCCTTTACTACATTCTAGAAATGATTTTGGAACTCCAAAGCTTAATCATATCTTTCAATTCAACGAATATAAAATACCTTTTATTAAGATGATTGATATAAATTAGTTACATTGATCTTTTGTCGAAAAGAGATGGCGCCCCTTGGACGATAGTTAGAGCTAATTCATCTTTATTACCATTCATCAACATCCGTTCTTCACGAGCATCATCATTCATTATTCACAATCAATCATTATCTTCATCCATATAACTTGATTCATGGATAATATGTTTATAACATAGCCCATCGAATGGTTTTATGATTCTCATTAGAGCTGCGCTTATACAATACATGTATCCACTATGTCATCTAAGCAGTTATTGTTGGGTCTTAGACTATGGGCTTCGTCCAGAGTAGTGCTAGGAAGATCCGTAGCAACAATGACAGAATATGTGCAACTCCGATCAGTTACTTCGTGAAGCCCACGTGCCGAAATTCGCTGCAACCATTTCCATCCGAACATTGGGCCGCCCCTTGGGGGATCCGTCAGTTATGGAAATCCAGCCTCCTGATCCAGCCAGAATTTGGTCTCCTATATAAGTATTTTGTGATCTTTTTGGAGGACACACAATTTCACCATTGTTAAGCGGTTTTACGATTCCAATTATTGTACTCTCACAGACTCATCATTCTTGTAATCAATCACTATTATCAATTACAATTCTATTTCAAAGATTATTGTTCGATCGTCAGATCCCATCTTAAGCAATTAAGGCCGATTTCTAGATTAAACTTTTTGCCCCAAAAAATTTTGGCGCTCACCGTGTGGGCTTCGGTCGATTCAATCCTTCGAAATCAACAGCTCCCACAATAATTCAATGGTTGATCCGTCAACAAAAATGCCTTCCAACCAGTTCGACGCCCTGCTCCCTAGAAACAAAAAACGATATGACTGAAAAAACCTTAGATCCTCAGGATAACCTTCACCCGGAGGCAGCGTTGGACGAATCCCACTAGTTGGCAGAAATGAGTCGTACCATGGAAGCACTCCAGCAAGAATTGGCTGACTAGCGCCAACGTCATGACACGTTGAGCCTCACTCTGGCCTCTGAAAACGCTAAATTGGCTAGTGAGAACGCTTCCCTAAAGACACAATATAGTCTTTTGGTTCCAAACGCACAGAGACTTCGGAGAATAGAGACCTGGGCGAAACTGAAATAGGGTTGATCGTGGATGACGTGATCATGACCCCACATGACATAGCACACCCCAAAATACGTCAAGATGTCCACAATTCTACTCTTCTTAACTCCGCTGTCACCAAACCAGGCAACAACATTACTCTTGTGGTCCCAGAAATGGGACGACTAACCTACGTGCAAACTTCAAAGACGAACAAGAAAGGAGGTTCAAACTCTACTGACCCAAGACTTGGAGAAGTACACGAAGGAGGTAGACGCACGGCTCGCCCGAATCCCAGGCGTCCCCCTCCCTATCGAGGAGGGAGGATGTGAAAGGATACAACGAACCCCGTTCACCAAAGACATTGCCCGAGTCACAATCCCCAAGATGTTCCACACGCCAATTATGACATGTTATGACGGAATGTTCGACCCCGATGAACATATGCCATGTATAAGAAAATGCTGAAAGGGACAAAGAGGCGGTCATGGTGTAAGATCATCGGGACTGCCTTGTCAGGACCGCTTCGACGTGGTTTACCCGATTACCTCACAGATCGGTAGAGTCATTTGCCGACTAGTCGATGCATTTAAGACCCAGTTCGCAAGCAGTCACCGATTGGAATGACAGTCTAGTGACCTGTATTACATTATTCAAAAACCTAACGAACCTCTTCGTGAATATCTAAGCAGGTACAACAAGGAGAAGGTGGTGATCCTGAACTGCGATGTTCCGACATCGTCCCAAGCATTTAGGAACGGACTGATACGAGGAAGCGAACTGTACAAGGAGCTCACCAAGTACCCTTGCATGACCCTTGAAGACGTTCAAGCCAAAGCGCTCGCCCAGATACTACTCGAAGAAGACGAAGAGCCCTTCAAGAATAGTGCAGGATTTGACCGTATCGACAAACAATCCAACAAGGAACCTAGGAGCCATGTGTACGCATGGGAAGAGAGGGGTAGACCCGATCCTTGTTGCCAAAACCCAACGGATGGAAGGAAACGCCCCGCTCTTCCCCCCAAGGTACAATCCTATAACTTCAGTATATCCACCACCGAGTTGGTCAAATCCCTGGACAGGTACACTAAAGACGTCAGATATCCCGGAAAGAGAGATAAGTCGTAGTTCCAGAAAAGACGTCACTCGGTGGTGCGATTTCTACGGCGATCACGGACACTACACGGAAAAACGTGTCGCCCTCCTGAAGGAAGTCGCACGCCTACTTTCCCTGGGACATCTGAAAGATGTGATTTCGGAAAAAGGTAGAGCTACTTTCGAATGGTGGGACAAGGTAACATCTGAAAGACCCTTTCCCGCGACCCGATAAAATAATCAACTGTATCACTGGGGATCAGAGATATGCGGTATTACTTATTTGGCGTCCACAAGGCATGCTAAAAGTAAAATCATGGATTGACCCCGCCGTCAGAATTTAGGAGTAATAGGACCGTCTCGATGACTCATATTACTTTCGACGATTCCGATGCCGGCGGAGCAGATCACCATGACGGATTAGTCATTTCATTATCTATTGGGAACTGTAGAATCCGACGCATCTTAGTAGACATTGGTAGCTCCACTAACATGATTAATCTAAGTACTCTCAGGGAAATGGAGCTAAGCGAAAAAGATACCAACTCCGATCGAATTCCTTTAGTCGGATTCAGTGGTGAAGTAAACTATACACTTGGAGACATCGTCTTGCCCGTCTATGTTGGGGGCTTTAATCTTCAGGTAAAATTTAACATGGTAGACTGTGAGTCTCCCTATAATTGTATCATGGGAAAGCCTTGGATCCATGTGATGAAAGTCGTTCCCTTCAACGTACCACCAGAGCATTAAATTTCCCATGGACTGGGGTTCAAGAGATCAAGGGCGATCGAAAGATGGCCCAGGAATGCTACGCCGCTACCATGAATCGCGTCCATGATAAGACCGATTAGAAATTACAGCATTAGAGGCGGATCGATATATCGAACCATAAACCGATAATCTCGACGAAGTAACCATTGATCAAATCTTGCCAAGAAAAGAACATATGAATAGGCTCTGACACAGACGATCAAAGTTGCGAACAAATCCTCATCTTCTTAAGAAACAACAGTGACTGTTTTTCTTGGTCACATGAAGACATGATTCAAATACTGCCAGAACATTATCTCACACAAACTGAATACAGATCCGAGCTTCCCGCCCGGTAAAATAGAAAAGGTATAAATTCACCCCCGAACAAAATAAAGTGGTCAACGAAGAAATATCCAAATTGTTGAAAGCAGGAAAGATCAGAGAAGTAAAATACCAAGGATGGCTAGCCAACGTAATGGTCGACGAAAAGGAGAACGGAAAGTGGAGTGTTTGCGTAGACATCACCGATCTAAATAACGCATGTCCAAAGGATTCCTTCCCACTCCCACATATCGATGCACTTATCGACACTACGGCTAGGCACGAAATGCTTAGCTTCATGGACGCCTTCAGCAGCTACCACTAGGTAGAGATACATCCGGACGGCCAGGAAAGGACTGTGTTCATGACCAGTCAGGGGACGTATTGTTACAAGGTAATGCCCTTCGGGCTAAAGAATGTCGGGGCCACCAATTAGCGACTTTTGAATAGCATGTTCAAAGACCTAATCGGAGACACGATGAAATTCTACATCGACGATATGCTAATAAAGTCTAAAGTAAAAGGTGATCATGTCAGTCACTTACAAGAGATTTTCGACATCCTGCAACGATACAAAATGAATCTGAAACCGGCCAAATGTTTGTTCTGAGTTTCTTTAGGAAAATTCTTGGGACACCTAGTTAGCGAGCGGGGTATCGATACCATTCCAGAACAGTTTTGAGCGATCCTCGATGTAAAGGCCCCTCGAAGAGTGAAAGACATACAGAAACTGATAGGAAGAGTGGCAGTGCTCAACATATTTATTTCAATGTCATCCGACAAATACAAGCCTTTCTACGACGCGTTGAAGAAAAACAACATGTTTAAGTGGGAAGGGGAACAAGAAATGGCCTTTCAATAATTAAAGAATTATCTGGCGAACCCTCTACTCCTCGCCAAACCAAAAGTCGACGAACCCCTTCCGCTTTACTTATCTGTGTCAGGTTCGTCCTTCAGCACGGTCCTAGTGAGAGAAGAGGACGAAAGACAACTACCAGTCTATTACACCAGTCGGTCTCTATTACCAGCCGAAACGCTGTATTCTCCCTTAGAAAACCTCGTCCTCTCCCTATTAACAACCTCCAACAAACTCAAGTCTTATTTCGAGACTCATACGATCGTGGTCCGAACCAACTATCCGCTCAAAGCCATAATGAGAAAAACAGAAAACACTGGAAGAATGGCCAAGTGGATTATACATCTCAGTGGTTACGAGATCGAATTCGAACCAAGAACCACAATCAAGTCTCAGGCCCTCGCAGATTTCGTACCACATTTCAGTCCAACCTTAGAACAGGAGGCAGCTCGCAAACACGTCGAGGTCAACAATGACGAACGTATGGGAACCTGGACGTTGCACACAAGCGGAACCTCCAATGTAAGGGGAACGGGGCTTGGCGTCATCCTAAAATCTACTAGGGGGGTAACATAGCTCAAGCCTTTCAATGCGAATGGGAAGCAACGAACAACAAAGCTGAATATGAAGCACTCATTTTTGGCCTACACCTGGCGTTAGATTTATCCATCAAAATTCTGAAAGTTACTTGTGATTCTCTGCTCATTGTCAATCATGTTCGAGGATTATTCTCCGCCAGAGATGAACGAATGGTCTCATACATAGAATTCGTCCAAACCCTTATGGTAAAATTTGAGGGCTTCAACATCCAACAAGTCCCCAGGGAACAAAACGCATAGGCTGATGCACTGGCCAACCTTAGATCCTACCTACATCCTTCGGAGTTTCCTAATATTCTGATCGTCCATGTCACCACCCCTGTGGTGCCTACTGTCGGGAGTAGCCTCGCAAAAGTCCTAAACATCGGCGACCAGAGCGAAGTTCGGACTCGGATGGAAGATGATTGGACAAAACCCATCATGGACTGGAAGCTAAAGGACACCCTTCCTAATGACAAAATAGACACAAAAAGACTTAAGGTACAAGCTCTATCTTACGACATAGTTGATTCTGTCCTTTTAAAATGATCATTCTCAGGGCTTTTACTCCGATGCGTTAAGACGGACGAAGTACAAAATCTATTACATTCCGTCCAAGACGAGGAGTGTGGCAACCACATGGGAGGACACAGTCTCACTTGCAAAATTAGACGGCTAGGATATTTCTGGCCCACTATGAATGTGGACGCTATGGCACACACTAAAAGGTGTGATGCGTGTCAACGTCAAACACCAGTCCCTCATCAACCGTCAGATCTTTTTGCATCCCACTCTCTCTCCTTGGACTTTCATAAGGTGGGGGAAGGACATTGTAGGTAACTTCCACTAGCACTCGGACAACGCGTATTCCATTTAGCAATGATGGACTATTTCTCCAAATGGATTGAGGCAGAAGCCTATAAACAGGTAAAGGAAAAACAATTCATTTCATTCATTAAACGGAATATCTTATTCAGATTCGGGATCCCCTCCAAGATTGTTTGTGACAACGGTTCTCAGTTTATTGGAAGAAAGACTCGAGAATTTTTCATTCGATGTAACATCAACCTAATCATTTCGACGCATCGATACCTGCAATCCAACGGACAAGCAGAGGCTAGTAACAAAGTCATCATAAGTAACCTCAAAAAACTATTGGAGGTAGGCAAGGGAAATTGGGCTGAACACCTTCCATACGTTCTATGGTTAGACAGAACCACTCCAAAAAGCGCAACCGGACAATCCCCCTACTCACTAGTGTACGGGTGTGAAGCTGTCATTCCGGCAGAATTGATAGTGCCTACGGCTCGCTACGGGCTGCAAACGCCGTCCCATAACGGTGACGAGTTAGCCCATAACATTGATACGATCGGAAAACTAAGAGAAAACGCTCGACAATGAATGATCACACATCAACAACAAGTGGCTCGAAGCTACAATGAAAACTTCAGGATCAAAGTCTTTAACCTGGGAGACTGGGTTCTACGAAAGACTTTCCGGAACACCATCGACCCGCGGGACGGAAAATGGTGCCTCAATGGGAAGGACCCTATTGCATCACCAAAATAATTGGTAATGGGGATTACAAGCTCAGCTCCATCGAATGAGAAGACTTACCCAAAAGATGGAACGCAACTCATCTCAAACGATATTATTTTTAGGTATGTGTATATTCAAATATCTCGTATTCTTGATAAACTCGGAAATCAATTATGAAACACTACAATTATCTAACGGGTCAAACCCCAGACTCTTGTCCTTCGTCATTTAGTTCATAATAGGTAACATCGCACGTGAGAAGACCTAAATCGTTGATCCACGCATTTTCTACTTACACGATCTCTACACACACACACGATCGATCGTTTCACAAGGGTTTGCAGACGGAGTTTGGCACGTCGTACCTTGCGAACCTTATACTTCAAATAAGGTCGGTACTAAACCAAACCTCCTATGTAATAACGGTCTAGCCTACACACTTTCCCCTTGTATTAAACATTTACATGTTGCAACTGACACATACAATTTTCAGGCTCTCTTTTCAATCTTGACGGGGATAGAGCAGAATCGGCACGTCGGCACACCGCTTGCCTTGTACTTCTCGCAAGGTACGGCCGATGTCATACACTCAGGCACTCAGCCTCACATACAAAAATAGATTCAAAGCATCACGGTATTTTTTTTCTCGCTTTGTAGCACCTCTTTGTCAGGGACGAATGAAAGAAAAGACATAACAGCCACGCAGAATGCAAAAACAATATAGCAAAAGTTGGTTCGTCCCATGACGGACCAGTTAAAACAATTCAAACATGTGACCCGATGTGGCTCACAGGTCACCAAAATGAGTGATAACCTCCGCCACGGAGGGTACAAGCATTCATCATATAGAAGTTAATATCCAAAAGAAAAGAATAAAGACATATAGCATTAGAAGGACGAGATCACTTGTTCTTGGCTGGTTCAAGAGACGTTATCTAGGTCGCATCAGCACCATCCGCACCATCGTTACGCCCTGAGCTCTCCATCTCCTCGTCACCACTAGCATACCCGGCCTTATGAAGAAACTCTGAATGAGGGAAACCATTCGGGTACTCCTCGTCAAACTCCTTTCATGATTGGACTGCTTCCCACTAATTATGTTTACCCGCAGTAAAGTCCTCCATCATTTCAACTCTCGAAAGCTTTCCGTAAAGGTGCTAAGCTCCAATGCAGCCTCCACTCCTTCTTTGTCAGACCTACACAGTTGTTCCTCCAGTCGGGCAATTTTTGGCAGCAGCATCCTCCTCCGTGCTCTTCAACATGTTCCGGGCGGTGGCAAGCTCAATCTCCAAGGCATTGACATGCCCCTTTCTCTTGTCAATTTCAGCACTGACATCCGACAAGTGCTTCTGAATCTTCAGTCGGCCGGATTGTAGGTCCTGTAAGGCCTGCGAAAAATGAAACAGCGTTCAGAATTACACTCCAACATTAGACGAGCGACGAATGAAAGAAATGGTCATACCTTCCAAGATGCAGATAGGGTTGCTTCCAAATTCTCCTCGAGACTTCTCTTCTCTGTGGCATCAGGTATGATCATAGAGGATACAGCTTGGTCCAGGGTCAAAGTGCCAGAGGGCAAGGGCTTTGTCAGGTCGAATATTTCCGGCGTTTTCCGTTTCTTCGTCTTGACCCTAGTAGGTGGGGGAGGAGGCATCGAAGGCTCCACCTTCGCCTTGCCCTTCATAGCCATCAAAGACTTAAATGAGGTGGTAGCAGAACCTTTCCCAGATCTATTGGTAACAGTTGTAAGCGCATCATATACGAACAACTCAGAATACCAGACGAAGTAATTCTAGTATAAAAGTGTGGAGACGGTCGAAGAACTTACACTTACAGGGGGATGTCATCTTGGCGGAAGGGTCGGAAGGAATCGTGTTCACAACGATCGAGTTCTCGAATGTCCGGTGCTCCAAAGAAATGTCGTCCATCGCCTCTATCATAGCTTCTAGAAGGGGGTCGATCTGTTTTTCTCCTTTCGAGTACACTAGAAAGAAAAGGGAGTAAGATTAAGATCTCGGATGAAGGAAAAATTAAGGGAACGAATACTTACCGGGCTTTGACCACTGACTTCTCAAAAAATAACATCCTACTCCCAACCCCTGCGAACTAATTTCAACAAAGAAATATTGTTGGCACTAATTCCTGTCATTGGCATCCAACTTCTGGATGATGGGAACACAATTCAGGTGAGCACGGAAACAGAACTGTTGAGGACGTAAACTGAGGGGATAGTACCAGTAGTCTAGAGCGGCGAAGTTGAAGTCCAAGTCGGTGTAGCGTTCATTAAGACGGTCGAGCATGTGCAGTAACCGTTAATCGGACGGCATGATCTGCGCCGGAGCTAATTTCCACTTTTCCAAAGTACCTTGCACGAGCTTAGAAAAAAGCCATTTTACTCCGATGGTGAAAGGGTAACAATATAAAAACACCCAACCTGGCACAGTAGAGTTGGCTCTCTCTCCTCAGTGTGGATTCCTCGCGACTGCTGAAGAAGGAAAGCCAACGTCTTTCACCAGTTTGTCTAGCTCTGCCTGCGAATCTGTGCTTGCCAGCATTCCGGTGTTAAGAATCAGCGAGACGTGCTGCACCACTTCAGGAGAGGGCGTCCTCTCCTCCGATTCCTCCGACAAAACACCAGCACTGGAGGCAGAGACCTCTTGGGAAGCGAAAGATTCGGGCATTCTTCCCCTAGGAATGTATGTCACGACCTCGGACTGGGAAGGAGTCCTAGAGGAGTCGGAGGCGCTTGTAGAGTCCATGAAGGGAGGCGAAGAAAGCGAAGGGGCGAGTAAATTCAAAAGCAAAGAGAAAGGAAACTGTACCTGGGGTAGAGAGATGAAGGGAGGAAGTGATGACCAGACTCATCAAATCAGCAATTTAAAGAGGCACCTCGGGCAAAGTCGAATCAGGAGTTGAAGGTCTGCCGCGTACACGTGTACGGTCCGATGGAAAAAGGAAAAACTCAACTGGCGCGTGTTTGAATTTTCACTTGGGGATATTGTTGGGCCTCAGACTTTGGGCTTCGTCCAGAGTAGTGTTAGGAAGGCTCGTGAGCAACAAGGAAAGAATATGTGCAGCTCCGATCGGTTACTTCGTGAAGCCCACGTGCCGAAATCTGCTAAAACCACTTCCATCCAAACGTTGGGCCGCCCCTTTGAGGATCCGTTAGTTCCGGAAATCCAACCTCCTGATCCAAACAGAATTGGTCTCCTATATATGTATTTTTGTGCTCTTTTCGGAGGACACACAAGTTCTCCATTGTTAAGCAATTTTACGATTTTAATTATTGTACTCTCACAATTCATCATTCTTGTAATCAATCACTATTATCATTTATAATTCTATTTCAAAGATTATTGTCCGATCGTCGGATTCCATCTTAAGGCAATTAAGTCCGATTTTAAGATCAAACTTTTTGTCCCAAAACAATTGTCAATATCGGTTTTCAATGGTTCATCTATCCATTATTCTATTAATATTTATTATAATGTCAATAGAATAGTTTATTTTTACATATGGATACATGTAAAAAATTACTAATCTCATTTGTCAGAATAATATGTTGAGATTGCAAGTTCAATTCTTTACCTCTTTCACAAAGGCAACGTCTTTACAAACCCTGACGACCTGTTGGTGAAACAAGATCTGACGATACGACCTTATACTAAAATTTACACTCTAGGCAAGGCAACGTCTTTTTTTCAAATTTTTGTATTTCGAAAGTTGGCGGTCAAACCCCCGCCGAAATTAGCAACGGATTACAAAATCCGTCGTTAATCCGTCGCTAAATTCGGCGATCTAAATTCGACGGTCTAAAATCCCACCTATTTTTTTCGAATTTTTGTTATAAAGTAGGCTGTCAAAACCCCGCCCAAAATTAGCGACGGATTTGATAATCCGTCGCTAATCCGTCAAGTTCTATTTAAGGCACACTGATTTCCTCCTTCACCTAAAATCAGTTTCGCTCCTCCGAATTCGCTCTCTTGTCTCGCCTCTTCACCGCTTCCGGTTGGTTCTCCTTCAGCGGCTTATCCTCCCACGACTTCTCCTCTGGTGGCTTATCCTCCTGCGGCTTCACCAACGGCGGCTTCCAGATTTTGAATTTATTTTCCAACTTGTTATTTTTTCAGTTTATGGTTTCCAACTTGTAAATTACTTTCAATTTAATGTTGCATTTGATTTGAATGTTAATGTTAATGTTGGATTTGGTTTTGATTTGAATGTTAATGTTGGATTTGATTTAAATGTTAATGTTACATTTGATTTTAATATTGTGTTCGGTTAAATATCGTCATTTTGTCTCGCCGGGGAGACGTGATTAGCGACGGAAATCCGTTTCTAATTCCAACGTGGATTTGGCGACGGACCACGGATCCGTCACTAGATTGTTTTTGCAAGAAAATTAGCGGGACGGACGTGGTCTATCGCAAATCTGTTGCTAACCAAATTTAGCGACGGATTTATCTTGTTTAGCGACGGAAAAATCCGTCACTAAACAAGATTATTCTAGTAGTGACCCATTTAAATCCTCTTTGTGACATTGTTCTTGATATTTGGTTTTTCCTCATTAATCTCATACATATCATTCATATCATATTCCCTCTATCCCATTTTCTCAGTTCTATTCTTGTTTACGTTTTTCCCTTAAATTTGTCCTAGTTTTCTTTAATGAAATTTATTTTATCTATTTTATCTCTACATCAACCCAATTTTACTACAATTTTTCTATTTTTTTCCTCCATAATCATTACACTTTTACTTTTGTATTTTCTCTTTATCTCTATCTCTTTTCTCATTAATATACTATTCACTTTTTTTTCTCCTCTAATTATTATATTTATCACTTATTTTAAATTGTATGCACATGTCAAATTCGAAATTAAAAGTTAGGAATGTGACTAGTAGAGTGTAGAGAAATCTAGTCATATTTACAGGAGGAAGGATGTAAATTTTACCTCTGTAATACTAGTTCATCGCCATGATTACGAATGTGACTAGTAGAGTGTAGACAAAACTAGTCATATGTACAATCCATTGTTTAAAATGACAAACTATATGACAAAAAGATTTTACGCTGATGTATGAGTTATCTTAAATGACAAAATTTGGTACGCTTGTGTATGAGTTATCTCATATTCAAAGAAGATAAGATATGTGAAATTATACACTTTTCCCAAACATTTTATGAGTTATGGAGAAAGAGTTTCATCAGTAAAAGTTATGTGATTTATGCTGAAAGGTAAAGTGGGTTTATTATAGATCGAAATTAGACAATGGATATATTTAAATTGAATAGAAACTTATGTTTTGAAGTCAGCGATTGCATGAGTAGATGAGTGAATCGTCATCATGATCAAAATTTAAATCATGTCGTGGAGTATAAGAATATTAGTTATAAATTCCGTATTTGATATGTCATATAAATAAATCGCAATTGGATCATTCACGTAAAAGTGTGCATGGATCTGATAATATAGGATGTGTAAAAAATGCTCTATTATTTGAAATATTTGTTCAACTTATTCACTTTTCCAGACGTCGTTGTGTTTTTATAACGCAATTAAAGTAGAGAATAAGTGTAATAACTGAACTACTCTGAGATATATAGTAAATAGGCAAGTTCATATGTTTAACATGTTAAAGTATAGAGTTTTAGTAACAACATATCAGAATTTTAATGCGCAACGTGTAAAACGAATAAAAGTTTGATTTTTAGTTATTATAGCGATGAAATGCTTTGTTTAACAAATCTATTTATACTTATTAAGGTTTCCGATCTTTGTAACTTTTTCACCTATCAGATTCAATTCATTTATTATTCTTATCTAAATATATGATCCCAATATAATATTAGAAGGCAAAGAAATAAGGCACAACCAAAACTGACAAATCTCAATATGTATTCAACTCCCTACCGTGATATGCACGCAACCAAACTAACCATATTAACTTTATATTACTAGGACAACCGTATGAAATATACTCCTATTAACTAAAGTGATCAGTCTAGAGAAGAAATATAAAAAATGAAGTTTATTATTAAGAGAAGCATGAAAAATATACATGGAATCGAAGACTGGTAGAGAACTACTCCTAAAATCGAAACTTGTATTAACTTCAATGTAAGATGAAACATAGCTCCTCATTTCTATGCTAAGTAATGTCAATTAGATATTGGAAAACTCGACTCTTGATCTCCTAGAATGAAGAAGACTTCTTCATAAGATAATCCTTCCTACTACATCTTACAATTAAAGATAAATTAAATCTATTAATGTCTATTATACACTTTACTAAAATCGAAACTAAAGAATACTAAAATAAATGAACTGGTATATAAAACATAAATTCTAAGGTGAATAAGATCTCTTTATCATCTCTTTCTGTTATCTTCTGGGAGCATGCCACGGCAGAGAGGGCGCAAGGCGCGGCCAGATCTAAACTGCTAATTCTTCTCTTTATCTTCTTCTACCTTCTATAACAACTAAAACTCGCCCTTATCGGTGATATTTCTCCTAGAGCGCCATGCGGGCTCATGTGCGCGGGGTGCGGTTGGGGAGTCTTCGACTTTCTTCTTTTTGAAGCTACATCTTTACAATGTTGTTCGAGAGACTTGTGTGTTGACTGTTCAACGTGGCTATTGGGATTTGACGTTGTTTATGGAAGTGAAATTGGTTATTCTAAAATGGGGGAAACCATTTTTCCTTGTTTTCTCTATTTAGTTTTTTATATAAATGTCAACAAAGTGATCCTCCCTATCTAGGAGGCAATCACTCATTATCAGAATTGATAATGCTTACAAACTTATAAACAAAACTAAGGAGAAAAGGATGTGACATAAGCAACCTTTCTTGCAAAGTCCTGATATGTGAATCAGTTATGTTATAAAGGTTACAAAGATACATAAGGTAATATAAATATATTTCTTCCATCTCCTTAGAAGCTAGAATATCAGCGGCTTTGTTGTTCTCTCTGCGGCAGTGGTATATTTTGACTTCCTCGAATTGTTGGATTGTAATATTGACTTCTGCTATAATGGTTTGTATGCTCCATGGTACCTGCCAAATGCTTCGAATTGTATTGATTACAGTTAAGTTATCGCCTTCTAGGATATTATTTTTGATATTTAAAGACTTTGTTATTTTAAAGCTTCAAGGGCTGCTAATGTTTCACCTTGAATTGCTGAAGATACATTTATTCTTTTATGAATAATATTAATCATTTGACCTTTATGATTGCGAGCAATGATACCTATGTATGAATCTCCATTGGCATAATAAGACGCATCAAAATTTAATTTAATCCATCCCTCAAGAGGAAGTTTCCAAACACCCCGTTTTTTTCTCTTTTTTGTGAATTGATGATTATTTGAGTTTTGATTGTTTTAGTTTTATATGTTTTTGTAGAGTTAAAAAAATTTGTTTCTATCCATGAATGATAAGAAATTAAGGCAGAGTCAATTGGGATTTTGTTCGAATTGTTATTAGTTCTAAATATTTTCCTATTCCTATCTAACCATAATTCATATCATAGGAATAAAACTATGTCAATATGTTTATTATTATAAATGAATTGATTAAAATCATGTGTGAAGTTGTTTGTATTGATAAAATTAATTTTTTGGCCAGTTCTTGTTCTAGGATTCTGAACATAGAAATGGTAGTAGGGCACTAAAAAAAGAAATATGAGGTTATTTCTAATGGGCCATTACAATTATTACAATACTTTAGGACCCGATTAAAATACCTATTAAGTCTTTTCGTAGTCGATAAACAATCTGTAAATGCTTTCCATAAAAAAATTAGTTTTTGCGGGATATTAAAGTTCCATAATTGATTGAAAATAGTGGAGTTTGTGTTTGTAGTAGAAGTCTTGGTTAATTCAATAACACTTTTAGTACTAAATTCGCCTGAACTTGATAAACCCCGAATTAACTTGTCCTCTATGTTATGAGACGGAATATTAGTTTTAATGATTTGATCAACTATATTAACTGGGAGATAAGTTTCTAGTCCTATAGGATGCCACATTTTGGTAGGAGTTATAAATTCTAATACTTTCATATTATTATTATGAATTAATGGATTGGAAAAAAAAATTGATTGCAACATTACGGATCCAATTGTCGTTCCAGAAGTTAATTTTTTCCCCTTTACCTACAACCCAAAAGAGACCATTTTTTAATTTATCGCGTAGATGTAAAAGGCGACCAAACTGCCAAGATTGTTTTAATTTTTTATTTTAAGATATTATGTGTTTATTTTTAATATATTTTTCTTTCACTATTTTCACCCACATGTTATTCTTATCATTTACTATTTTCCAAAGAAGTTTCATCTGGAGAGAGATATTTATATTTATAGCATTATGAAGGCCTAAACCACCAGTATGTTTGGGTTGACATATACTATCCCACAAAATTAGTGAACGTGCATTAGGGTTGGATTTATTCCAGAAGAATTTTTTATTGATGTCATCAATTTGATTATGTATACTTGTATGTAAGTAAAAGGTTTTCATTAAATAATTTGTCTAAGAAAGAAAATTTGATTGTATAAGAGTTGTTCTACCTGGCTGAGAAAGTATATTCGCTTTCCAAGTAGATAGTTGATTTTTAGTTTATTTATTGCATATTCAAAATATTCGTTCTTAACTTTTCCTGCTAAGATTGGGATACCCAAATATTTTTCCATAGTAGTCGTTATACGAAAATTTGTAGTTCTGGCTGCAATATTATTTTTAGCATTGGATTGTATATTTTATGAAAATTGTATAGAACTTTTATCATAATTATTCTGTAATCCTAAAAAAAATTATAAGTGGTTTAGCGTATTTTTATAACTTTAGTATCAGTGACATTTGTGTTTGCAAAAATTATAGTGTCGTTTTTAAAACTAAGGAAAGGGATACAAGTTCAATGATTGCAACTTTTGATACCAACGTTATGATTTTGTTTTTCTGATTCTTTTGTTATGAATTGAGCTAAATATTTCATTGTCATAATAAAAATGAATGGTGCAATCAGAATACCTTGTCTTATTCCACATTTTGGTTTAAAACTGGACCTGAATCATTATTGACTAAGACAGAAAATGATGAAGTGGTTATACATTTCATAATAAGATTGATCCATTATTTGAGAATCCAAAAGAAATAATTAATTGTTGAATAAATGGCCATTGTATTTTATCATAAGCCTTCTCCATAATAACTTTTAGTGCCATCCAACATCTTGAACCTTTATTTTTCTTATTGAAAGAATCAAATAAGTCATGTGCAATTAGAATGTTATCTTGAATTAGTCTATCTTGGACAAACGCACCTTGTAAAGGATGAATAATTTTTGGAAAAAGTTTTTGGA
The DNA here is from genome assembly GCF_046119375.1 of Phyllobates terribilis. NCBI lineage: Eukaryota > Metazoa > Chordata > Amphibia > Anura > Dendrobatidae > Phyllobates > Phyllobates terribilis. The sequence continues at coordinate 38,653 of NW_027367283.1, read as the reverse complement.
ATCTATTTGCTAGAAGTTTTGTTTTAATTTTATAACTAGTATAACAGAGACTGATAGGACGATAGCGATTTATAGTTTGGGGATTATCTTTTTTCGGGATTAGCTAAATAAAAGAATAAGCTACTTCGAATAAGTATATTTTCACTATGAAAAAAGGCTTGAAAGGATTGTGTGACTAAGTTACCTACAATCAACCAATAAGCCTCACAAAATTCTGTCGGAAAACCATCAGGCCCACAACTCTTGTTTTTGGGTAAATTTTTGACAATGTTCTTCACTTCAACTGTTATGGGATTTTTAATAAGAGAGTTTTCGGTGTTTGATATGATTAGCGGAATAATATCAAAATCTTGAATATTAATCGGGAAAATATTTTGGGGATTAAATCTTTGTTTAAGATCCTTAGTTATGGCTTCTTGTATTTGCAGTTGTCGGAATATTGAATACCATCTAATGATGTAAAACTTACAATTTTTTTGTTTAAACAATCTTTGTTTTACAATGTTTTGAAAATATTTGGTATTTTTATCCATATGATAAGTATGTTGAATTTAGCTCGTTGAGCCCAGTATTTATGTTGAAATGTTAAAAAAGCATTATATTGATTGGTAATGTGTTGGAGTTTTGTGAATAAGTATGGATTTTGTGATGAATTAAGGATAGATTGTTGTATATTTTTTAGGTTTGTCGAAGTTTGTAGAAGTTTATTATGATTATTATCAGTGAATTGTTTTCTTCATGATTTAGAAAACATTGATTCATATAAAGATTAAACATGAAAGATCCTACGTGATTGATAGACCAAGCTTTTTGAACGATATTAATATAGGAAGGATGGTCAATCCAAGCATTCTCAAATCTAAATAGATAGTTTTTATGTTTACGTTGATCTTCTAATTATAAAACAATGTGACAGTGATCTGATATAGTAAGGGAAGATGAGTAATTTCAATGGTATGACAAAGTTTATCCCACTATGCTTTGATGGAGCATAAATAAAGAAACATAGGAATTCAATGTTAGTATTTTTAAATTTAGCAATAATTATATTATTCTTATTATATAAGATGGAAAAGAAATTGATGTAAAGAGAATTGGACATGAGGATCCATAATCCCCCTTTTGATTGGTCCACAGGACTTATGTAAATGTGTTTGATTCCAAGTCTATGTAAGAAATTGTTGTTTGGGATGTTGTTTGATTTGGTTTCAGCTAAACATAGGACTCATATTTCCGTATATGCAATATTCATAATAATTTGTTTTTGTCATGACAAATAAGAAGGTGTAGAATGACACATGGAGAAGAATACCATAAGGTATCAACAATATATATATATATATATATGGATTTTTGATAAATGGGAGGGTGAGAATTTTGAGGAAAAGATTTGTAGGATTCATAGTGTCTGATATGCTGAGATTGAAAGCACTGATAAGAGATGAAGTAATGATCCAGAGATATATATATAAAGATAGATATTAAAAAAGACAGATGACTGTAATGTTTAGAGATGGTCCAATTAACGAACAATGTTCGTAAAACAAGACCCAAAATCAAAACATTCCAGTAAAATGAGTCGAAGCCCATATAGATACTAACATCATACTTATTGGGCTTACAAGTCAAATCAACCCACGCAGGAGCCCAAATATATCCTTTTGACCGAACTACATCCTGCTTCCAAATAATTCTATCAACCTTATCTAACCTACACAACCAGACTAATAACCTTGAATTCAAAATAATATCTAAATGATCAAGGAATATAAGTTGCATCATCCATCCATGGAAATAGTTGAGCAAAAGAGATAAATAATTTTCAAACATCCTTAACTAACTGCATCTCCCTGAATCCTTAGATTGTATAATCATTCATCATATGAAGAATGGTCCCCGGAAGCCTTCCTCTTCTGAGAGAAGGAGTTGGATGACTCAGATGACGAAAGATCTTCAGCGGATGAAATGACCATGACGCCTTTGAAGCGTTTGTTCACCGTACCTTGTGAGTTTTTAGAATGGAAAGACGACTCTTCGTTTCTGAGGGGGCCTTCATTCCGATGCAAATGACTGGGGGAGTAGTGGAAATGATGAGAGGTGGACCCGTAGTGTTGATAACTCATTCAGTGTTGTGGTGAACAGTAACCATAATCTCAGTAGAGTTTGTCACTTCCTGCACCCTCTGACTTCAGATTGCGTTAACGTGTGCAATCCTTGAGACGCTCTTGGTATTTGGAACCTAGGTCCGCACATCTGAACCCATCATATTTTCCTTCGTGTGGTAGACATGATTGGAGAGATTCGACGGTCCTGCTACATTCGGGTTAATGTGGACTAAGGAAAATCTAATGTTTGGGCCTGAGTTGCTGGGAGTGTTCAAATACAGACTGAAGGGAATACCGGGACTGACGTGAGTAGACTGGTCTTTTGTTTTGTTTTGAGTAACAGCGGGGTGTGTTGTAAGATTTTTGAACAAAACTCGAACGCATTTGAGAGACACTTGGAGCTGGCTCAAAACTGAATTGCCCACCCATTAGCTGATGAATCCATGCATCAGCCTGAGCTAGTTTAGTAAAATCATTGTTGATATCAGTGGTAAAAGGAGATAGTCTTAGGTTATTCAACGGACAGATATCAGGAGAATGATTTGGTGAGGCACAAACGTTGCATCCTTTTGAGAAACCCTCATACCACATAGGGAGGGTGTAGTGTTCACCTTGAATACCAGGAAAATGAACCACACTAGGGAATTTCCATTACTTGGTACAGTGATGGTTATGCAAAAGCGAGTGAACTTCATACGCTTACGGGCATTGGAAATATCATCTAGCCTAAGGACTATACCAAGGCCATTTGTTTGAAGTATAAACTAAATAGCTTGAAGAGAGATCAAGTATAAGGGGAGCAGAGGAATACAAACCCATAGGTCGATGGAGGTTATTTCTTGTGTGAAAGGGTTAAAAGTGGACATGTAAGGGAGAACTAAAACCAGCTTTCCAGATACATGAAAGGGTTTGTTATGCCAAACCCAGTCTCTTGCTTCCCTATTAGAGAATGTAAATAGAATCCAAAAATTACCTATCTCATAAAACTGGACCTCACCACGGATTTGTCCCCAAGCTTGACGTAACCTACTTATCACCGTTTGAGAGTCAAAAAATGCATTTACAACTCTCACGATGAGAGAGAAATGGTTGATTTTAGCCGACGTTTCACGTACTTAGGGAATCAGAGATGGCATAAGTGGAGTGGAGGTGAAGGTCATAGATTCTTGAATAAGAATCTCTTCCATAGAAACCGAAGGAGTCTTTGCATGCATGGGTGAATTTATAGGATCTGGATTTTCAGCAGAAGTATGCTGCATGGGGATTACAAGAGGGAAATTTATGGAATGGTTGGAAAAACTGGAATGTGGATGTCATCAAACCAAGTTAGACGGGACTTGCCTAATGTTGTGAAAGGAGGAAATGAGGTTAGGAATGAAATCAGTAAACATCATGTATGGGGCTATAATAGAGTAGAGAGAGCCAGACTGAGGCGTGTGTATGTGTTGGATGGAATTAGTGTTGGTACCGTGGGGAAAGTCTACAAGAGCATGAGAGTAAGATCTTTTGAACTCCATAAGCAACGATGTCTGAGTGAGGAGTGGGACAATAAGAAGGTTATTTATATTGCTTAGCATATCTCTAGGGAGTTGGTTTAAAATAATATAAAAGAAAGGAAGGTGAAACGGTGTAACTGATGTGGCTTGGAGATAGTAACAATTGTTACCACGTGTGAATAATATACATTACACTATAAAAACCAGTGGAATGTAATAGGGGTAGAATTGGAATAATAAAGGAATTTGCAGCAACCGATGTTGCATGCAAAAATCTGGCTGAAGAAAAAAACATGATCAATGATTGAAAAGTTACAATTTATCAATATTTGATACATGAAAAAGTATGTTTGTGAGAATATGATATTGGAGATATAACGATCGTAGTGATTTGGAGAGATACTATTATTTAAATAAAGTTTAAAACATAGGATTAGTAAAAATTTAATACTGAAGATGAATAGAATACTAAGTTTATGAAGAAGGATACTAATAATAAATAGGATTACAAACACACATAAAAAAGTGTAAATGAACTCAAAGGTGGTATTAATGCTAATGATTAAAATAATATGTTTATTATACATGTAGATTACTAAAATAGTGCAGAGATACATCTGGTTTAATAAATTGCTAATATGGTGATTGTTAGGACTTATTATAAGAAAAGTATAAATGAATGTAAGTTTATAATAAATTGAAGAGTACTTAGATGTTGTATAAGTCATATAGAGGAGTTGATATAGTTGTATGAGTTCAAAACCCAGTACAAAATTATTATAGAAATGTAATCTTAGTAAGGCATAAACTTGTAGATTGAAATTAATGGAATGAAAATGGGTTTGAATATACACATACATGGAGTTGTCTATTGAAGAACACATCTTGATAAATTGACAGCCTCAAATCGTTGAAACTTGTAGTTATTTATTCTGGACTTGTCTATTGAAGAACAAAGATGGAATTTTTGACAACTATATCCTCAAAGTGTTAAAGCTTGAATTTGTGCATTCTGACCTTGAGATTTGAGTATATAAGGTCATAATAGAGGTAGTAAGAAGGATAAGTGTGGAAGAACAGATTTGTAATACAGAATATAAATCACCGTATCGATATGTAATAAAAACTTTGCAAATTTTAGAATCGGATGATAATAGATTAGATGTTTCAAGTGCAAGATTAAAATTAGTCTGATTAAATTATACTCCAAAAATTATAGTAGGAATCGAAATTGAAGATATTGACAAACTTTATTGATGGAAAAAAAAAAAGTCAAAACATAAGGATAATGAGGCAATTTGTTATTAAGGAAGAACAGAATGTGCAATTACTTATCCAAAAAAGGGGGATATCTTGTATATGAACTTGTATACTTGTAAAAATTGAGTAGGGAATACAAGTAATATAGAGGATGGAAAGAGGTTGAAACATTAAATTGATTAATCGACTAAGTCTAGGGATTTAGAATAAAAAATAGAAAGGGGATATTAATCCCAGGGATCAAGTATAAGAAGGGTTTCGAGGGAAACCATTGGATTAAGTATAAAGTGATTCGTGGAAAGAGGAATTTGGGATTTGGGGAAAATCATACCTGTAAATTTGGATCCATTCGAGTAGATCAAGAAGGAGGAGAAGATCGAATGGAGGTTTTTTGGCAACACATACCTCAAAGAGACGGAATCGATCGGTGGCGGAGTCAAGGCTCCACCGAATGAGCAAGCGCGGGAAGGTTTAAGAGAGAGGAAGGAGTGTTTCTCTCTTTGTATTTGCTATTTAGTTTTAGTTATTTATGTGGTGAGAGAACACTAATTTCTTGAATGTAGTTGGCGAAGAGGTAAATTAGAACTTGTATGTCTCTATTTTCTTGGTATATAATTTGGTTAAAAAATGTGCTCTCTTTGATATATGAATTGTTTATAATCAAATAGAAGTATATCCAGGTTATGGCGGCAAAGCAGTAGGCGGCTAAGCCGGATGTGCCTATTGCGGGGCGAGTGAGGAGAGCCATTTTACTCAGAGAAAGAGAGAAAAAGAGATGATTTTACTCTGGGATCACTTATGTGTGAGCCTCCCACCCTCCTTCTTGCTTCATACGAGATGTTATTTTGTAAAAATTAATAGGTTATAGACTGTGTAACATGGACAAGTTAAAAATACCCACATATCCGTACATGCTCGGATACGATAAAGAAACCAAATCAAAATGTTTTTAAATTATAAATTGGAAAAATGATTATTGGACTTCTATTGTTTTAAGCTCAACTTAAATAACGAAAGAAACATAAACACCCATTTCAATCGAGGGTCTTGTGATCTCCTTTTTTATACCTCAGTGAAAGAAATTTCATTAAGTTTTCGATATGTGAGGCCTAAAAATCTCAACCTATAACATGAGTTTTTATACACATCCAATGATTGAAAATTTCATTGAGTTTCGATGTGGGAGAATAATTGAACATGTGTTAACTTCGATAGTTTTTACTTTTTTTTGCATTAAAGTGGAAAGTTTTAATTATAAATGGATGCTTATGAATTATTATATATTTTTCATAATTTTAGTGCTAAGAGTTAGATTTTCACAATCAAATATCCTCGTAGTCGTTACTACATGAAAATTTTCTCAATTATTTTATATGCAATATATCCAACTTTTATGAAGTACATATGCTAGAAAAAATGGAAGAAAAAAATCATTAAAATTTAAAAAATAAAGAAAGATCATTAGTAACTGAAAATCGCACATAATCCAATTCGGCAAAACTAATGTCATGATAAAACGTCAGAAATAAAAGTTTTAAACTGGAAAATTTATTATTGGGCTTCTATTGTTTTAAGTTCACCTTAAATAATAAGAGAAACATAAAAACCCATTTTTTACCGAGGGTCGTGTTATCTTCTTTAATACACCTCAAAGAGAAGAAACTTCATTAAGTTTCCGATGTGGGATGCTTAAAATCTCACCTGTAACATGACTTTTTATACACGGTCAATGTTCTAAAATTTTATTGAATTTCAATGTGGAAAATAATTTACACATATCTTAATATGGATAGTTTTAACTTATTTTGGTTAGATTGAATAGTTTTAACGGTAATAGACTATTTATTAGTTGTATGTTTTTTCATAATTGTAATGTTAAGAGTCAGATTTTCACTACAAATATCCTAAAAGTCAATACTACATTTTTCCCCTTAATTATTGAATATTCAATCAAACTTTAATGAACTACATACTCTAGAAAAATAGAAGAAAGAACACAAATTAAAAAGTTAAAGAAATAACGTTAGTAACTAAAAATCCCACATCTAATTCAGAAATCAAGTTGTCATGATAAAATGTAAAAAATAAAAAATTTCTATTGGAAAACTGATTATTGAGCTTCTATTGTTTTAAGTTCAACTTGACTAATAAGAGAAACCAAAAATACATTTCTACATGAATCTTGTGATCTCCTTTTATACTCCTAAAAAAGAAGGAAACTTCATTAACTTTCCGATGTGTTAAATATCAACTTAAGTCAATGGTATTGCATGCACCTATCTATTCCAGATTTCATTTTTTCTTCGCTATTAAATTTTGATAGTTTCAGGTGTGTAGTTTAGTAGGGTTATTAGGACTAGTTAGACTAATGACTATACAAGAACAGGGATTAGGAAAACCACATAATATGAATTGTAGATGAACTCGAATGTCATTAGGAGTCAATATCAACCAATCTATTCGTTGTGTGAATACTTTTTGAATGAAGTGTTTTCTCTTATTACTTTCATAATCTAGTTTAGCTCTTTCAGTTGCAATCCAAACACCCTTTTGGTTACTTTATAAGTTAATCATATTTAATACACAAGAATTGATAAGTTGACTCCCTGTGAGATTCGACCCTTGCTTGTTGCTTTACTAATTAGAGTTGCTAGTTTGGAATATTACTTTGATTGAGCATAACATCACACGCTTTGCGAGCTCGTCATGTATTCTCTTTCATATGTGTTATTAATCTTGATAGGTCACGTCACTAATTTATTTTATCATTTTTATTTGTATACCCTTTTAACATTTTCATAATTACTACTTAATATTTTTCTTGAAAATCTTTAAATTATAACAATGATATTATTTTCTTAATTAATGGATGTTGTCACTTTTGAAAATTCTTATTATATGAGTTGAAAGAGATATCCCACTTAAGTTATTCTAGAAAATGATCATAATTAAAATAATGATAGTATATTCTTAAATAATAGATGTTAGTTTTGAAGATTCTTCATATATTAGTTGAAAGAGATATCCTACTAAAAGTTGTTTTTGAAATGCTCGGAATTAAAATAAAGAGAGTATATTCTTAAATAATATATGATGTTAGTTTTGAAAATTCTTCATATATTAGTTTTAGAAACTATCCTACATATGTTATTGTTTTGAAGCATTTATAATTAAAATAAGGTAGTGTGTTTGATGAAAATGGTGCATATTGTAAAAAATAAGAGTAATTCTCGGCCATCGGATGAGGAAAATGAACACTTCAGATGAAAATAAGCAAAACATAAAAAGTGTAAGCAAGAGTCCTTTTATGTGAAAGAAATTGAAAAGCGCATGCGCACCCAACTTTTGTCAATGAAATTGAAAAGTGCAAACTAAACTCTCTTTTGTGCAATGTTTTAAGGGTTTTTTTGCAAGTTTTATGTACGTTGTATATGATTTTTCAAAGAAGGTGCAGAATTTCCTAAATTTGTGCAAGGTTTTCTATATATTTGTGCAAGGTTTTCGTTTCTTTTGGACAAAGTTAATTTATATTTGTACAATATTTCTATGCATTTGCGAAATAAATAAATGTAAGAATGTTACATGATACTTTGTTTGATATTTATATGAAAATAATGATGGATATAGATTCCATTGTAAGAAATTATACATATATGATGATGCAGTCCTATTGATATAAAGATATATTAAAAATATAAAAATAATAATCTTGAATGAAAGAAATAACAATACGAAAAATCACATTATAAAAAATTCATATATATATTTTATATATATAAGCTAGAGGAAGAAAACACTAGGTCACTACCTTATTGAACTGAGAGATGTGAAAGAGATAGGGTTTACATCATTCATATTTGACTAGAATCCCGTTTCAGTGAAAAAAACTTCTTTGGGCCATACCATGTTAGATAAGGGTTGGATCATGTAAGATTTGGATAGATCAAACATGTCGAGATTGTCCAAATAGTTGCTTCATCATATATTTATTGTCAAATACTATTAAAATGGGGTCAACTATAAGTTGTATACTATATTCGTTTCATCAATGAACATAAAAGAATATAAAGGTTTGGTTAAGTTTAAATACCGTTTCAATAGATGCTTCGTGCAAAGAACGTGCCATAGAAGGTACTATATATAGTATGGTTGGTGTTGTATAAAATGCTATAATTAAGACTCCTAATCTCCTCTCATGGTTAATGAATTAGGAAAAAACAATAATTTATATTAAAATAGGACCTTTTAGCTCGTGCTATGCATGCCATATTTTTATTATTTTCTATTCTTTTTTTCTTGTTTCGTGTTGTGTATACATTTTTTGTGTTTTGTTTTTTTACTCTTTATTTTTTGTTGTCATGTTGTATTATGGTGCTGCTTTTGTTTTTAGTTTTTTTTCCTTTTTTATTTTATTTATCCTATTTGGTTACCATGTAACCCTTATTTGTATGTTTTGTACTTCATCCATCATTTCATAAGAATTCAATCCCATAATTATGTAATAAGCGTGTTAGTCAGACTACCTTATTTTATCTGATTAACAATTCTCTATTTAACATTTCCATTTTATACCTTTTCCCTTCCTTTAAGTACCGTGTACCTCAGCCTTTTATTTCTTCTAAATATTTATTATATGTTTATGCCAACTTTTCTTGTATTTTTGAATGTTTGTTTGATTTTTTGGAGGATGTTTTTTGTCATTTATATTCTCTATTTCTTTTTTCTTCCCTTAATAGTACCATATACTACCCTTCTTTTCCTTGGCTATATATTCTTTTATTGTATTTCCTTTTTTTTTGGGTTCGTGCACCTTACTTTGTTCAATGCCATTAAGTATTGCAATCATGGAAGAAGGATATCTGAGGGCTTATTGAATTCAACCGGTTATAGAAAGATCACAAGCCACATTTATTATTATTTTGGTAAATTAATTAGGAATCTTAAACACCACATTTACTGTTTTGTACCACTCCTAATTTTTCTACATACTAGGACCTTCGGGCCCGTGCTACGCACATGCCATTGTCTATTTTTTCGTATTTTTTGTTTGTTTCCTTGATTTTATCATGTGGTTTTTTCGATGTTTTTCTTATCTTTTCTTTTTCGTGCCCTAGTGGTTTTATTGTTTTACTAATTTTTCTTTAAAGAATAATAATACATTAAAATATTATATAAATATTATTATGTTGGTTTTATTGTAGTTACATTTTTAAGTTTTCAACAACCCTATATAAATGACTTAATTAAAATGTTCTCCACAAAAAATAATAATACAATTTAAAATACTCTTTAATATTTTAATCTAGTTTTATTTGATCTATATTTCGAATAATCCACCAACCTTATCTAATTTAGGTCATGAAATGATAATCGTTTACTTTTTCTATATATAAGAGTGTTTATATTAGTGATCTAACAGTAATAATTGTCCCTTTTCATATTCTTAGTGGTGTAATTATTCTCGTTGTGTAAATTGTTTTGAGACAAATGTCACTTATTTTGGTATTTTAATAATTTTTATGTCGTTGTACTGCATGATATTAGATACCGCAATATATTTGTCTACTAATTCTCATTGTTTTCCTTGAATAAAACTTACGAATATTCCAGCAACCCTATCTAATTTAGGCCAATAAAATAATAATAATCTACTTTTTAAATGTATAATTTTGTTTATATTATTCAGTCAACGTAATAATTTTTTCTCTCCATATTTTTAGTGGTGTAGTTAATCTTGGTGTGTAAATTATTTTGAAACAAAGGTAACTTATTTCAGCCGTCTTTTTATTTTGATATCTTTGTAGTTCATGATATTAGATACTATAATATATTTGTCTACTCAATCTAATTCTTTTCCTAAAATTAAACTTAGGAATCCGTTTATTTGAATCTACAATATTACGTTGTCCCATGCCGGTTGGTAAGAAAAAACATAGAAAAAAAACTACACAATAAAATAAAGGAAACAAACAAAAAATACGAAAAAAGAAACAATGGAAGATCCTAGTAAAAAGGCAAAGGTATTTGTATTTTGGTGTATTGTGTTCCCTAGTGCAGCGTGAGCACGACCAAGGTAGAGCAATTGAGGTGGGTATGATCTTGAGTGGTGTGTTTGTAGGGATATATATACACATCCGTGGTTTAGTATTGTGGAAGTTGAATGATTTCATGAAACCCTTGGTTGAGATTTTTAATGGTGATTTCCTAAAATCCATAGTTGAGAACTTTAATGGTTATTTAAGGCATATGGCATTTAAGTTGATTGGGGATCTCAATGGTTCAATTTATGTAACGTTTTTTAATCTGTTTTCTTTATACTTTAATTGTGATTTATGGTGTAGGATGTTTAAGTATATTGTGGATTGGAATAATGAAACACATTAAGAAGAATAAGGTTCTTCAATGGGCACGGAAGGGAACAATAGAATTTACAAATCTTAAATAACATTTGATGACAAATTTAATTTCATATTATTGATTTGAAATCCCCCTAAGATAAGATTATGACTAAGATTTATATTCTTTTACTTTGAGGTCTTTCTTATTAGTGTTTTTTATATTGATTATTAGTCATTAATTGGGTTTTTGTGAAAGGACAATTGAAAGTTTAAGCTCAAAGTTTTTAAAATATACCATCAATAATATATTAGAGAGAAATTATGGATCACATAATTTATTCCAACAACTTGAAGGATATTTAAAATTTAAATATTATCTCACAAAGTTGAAGATATAGAGACATACAAACTTTGGCATATAGTGTTCTTGTTTGCCGAGCTACGTCATCATCAAGTCCTACAACCCTCGAACATCACATATTAACCCAACTATTTGCATCCAACTTATAAATAGATATTGTATAATAGAAAATAGCATAGATTTGTGATCTATACCAGATCTCATCATCATTACTAATTTGATTTTTGAAATTCATATGCACTAATGCAAAGTCTACAATGTCTTTTGCTAGTGAAAATCCCACAATTAAAAGGAAATTCTTCTATACATCAAAGATGTGTGGATAATAGAGGTCTAATCGAGACCAATATGAAACAAATTACTTAAATCATAATAAGGATAAGAAACACAAATAAGAATTACTCAAAAAGGGGAATTAAGAAACGTTGATTTCTCATATAATAACGAAAGGAAATAAATCTACGGTAAGTTTTTGATTGAATAAGATGAAAGTAGAGGAGGTGGTTAAAGCCGATGGAGAGGTGAATTTGTGTTTTCTAGAGGTTGAGAAAGCAAAACATTTGTGATGACCGATGAGTTCTGAGGTCGTACACTCATAGTGAGGATTGGACGAAGAAAGGAGCTTATTAATCTAAAGGGTATTTAATGGATGAGAGGCAAGCAAAAGGTTTCCTGTTGTAACCGTGACTTTACTTACAGCGGTATCTTGATGAGGGAGGCAATAAGGTTGCTCAATTAATTAATAAGTTGGAAGGTCATAAGTCATAACTCATAAGTTACGGTATGTGAAGCATAAATTTTGATTGGGATAAATAAAAACTATATTATTATTATTAAAATTAGAGAAATAAGAATGAGTTTGAGGGCATAGTTCTCAAATCGATTTAGATCTAAGAATAAAATCAAGTTTCTGATGTAGAGGATCCCGTATGTGGGAAACTACAGAGCATACTTCTCAAATTAATTTAGATCTAAGAAGAAAATCGAGTTTCTGATGTAGAGGATCTTGTATGTGGGCAACTACAGAGCATACTTCTCAAAAGAGAGGAAGAGAGAGGAAGAGAGATGAAGAGAGGAAGATATTCTTGCACAATGGATAATGTTTCTAGTTATACGCTAAGGAGGAGGGATGGGCTATTGGGCTAACCAAATTGGGCAGAACAAATTGGGCGGAGTAATAAGAATTCTAGAGGAGGGTGGAAATTAAAAATGGGTGAAAATGATTGTTCAATGGAGGAGTAATGAAAATGAAAATATACATTTAAGATTTCAAAGTCCTCCTAATCTTTATATGTATTAATATTAAGATTTAAGATTTCAATTTCTTCTTATTTATTTTATTCCCATTTTATTATTCGTGCACCATACTTGGTTCAATGCCAGTAAGTATTGTCCTCATCAAAGAAAGATATGTGAAGGTTTAATGAATTCAACTGCTTACAGGAAGATCAAAAGCCAAATTTTCTATTATTATGGAATCTTAATTATGTTAATTACGAATCTTAAACACTACATAAAATAGTAATATAAATCGTAGACTTTATCATTAGCTTAACTTACTTGTACACTTTTTTTATATTTTAAGATAAGTTATTATATTTATTGTTCTAAAATATCTAATATATATGGAAAACATAATCTCCACGGGTCACAATACTGAAGCTCTATTTTTAATAGGAGACTATAACAGTAAACGAGGAGTAGTAGGAGGTAAAGAAGATTACGCAAAAGTATGTGATTTATTCTCCTTAAGTGGTTTGTAAATGTAATTATAATAATAGAATTGTTATTACTATTTTAAAAAGTGTGTAAAATTTCTTATACATTATATTTATAAGATACTTAATTCCTTTTCTTAATTCATTGACCTAATTACTTTTTAAAACTTAAAGGTATTTATTTGTTGGTAGAAGTCTATCAATGCTTTCTTTGACAATCATCTACCGCTTGTAATGACTTCCTAATGGTTTCCTGCCGTATCCCTTTTTTCTCCGGCCCTTTTCTGACTTTTTAGTCACTAGAAGCTAGTACCTTATAGGTAAAATGTACTTCTATACTCATAATAGTCCCATTACCAAACTCATATGTTTACCTATTTGCCTCTGTAAATGTTATTGCTCGGTCGGTGAATGTTGGTGTGGCCCGACCTACTAAGAATGGTTCTCGATACCTTGATTTCCACCTATTTAATGAAAGGTTTGAATTGCATTGTTCTTTTATGTCCATTCGGTCTGTAAACACTTATTTTATCCAGGTCAATGTCTGTGATCGTAGTATCCATATTCTTCATAAAAAGTACATGTAGTCATTTGTTATTATGACATATATTTGTTCTTGAGTATACGTAAATGTCCCATTCTTATACATGACCGATATATTTTTTAGTGGTTCTATAATAAAGGTAACCATCTTGGGTGATCTATCAACTAAAATACTGAACAATTTTTGGGAGCCCACCTCACTCTATGTCATCATTCGACCTGCTATGAATGTAAGAGAGTACAGAGGTCAATACCATTACATACTTCTGTGTCTTCCCAACTTTCTTTTATGTAATACAATGTTTAGACATAGTTTAATGTGTTTAAAGTGTTATTCTCATGTAACTTTATGGTGATTGGATGTTGCTTATTCCCTTTTCTCAATCTATTTATTCTGGCTTTATTATTTCAACATTTATTGAAAAATTTCAGTTTACTTATTCATTGTTGAACATATTAAAGGTACCATTCTCTAGAACCTTTTTTATCCCATTTATTTTTCCCTTATCAGTTAAGTTTGTTTAACAAATCTAAACTAATCGAATCATCAAAATTTTATATACGTTGATGTATGTCCATCAGAATATTCTGCTTCCATCAGAATATTCTCCAACCCTACATGTAATATATAGATAGGTGTATTAATATCTTATAATTCACTGATAAAAATGTGGGCCTCTTGATTTGTTTTTCAGACGCCCACGTCATGTCTCTAGTCTTAGTTTAGGGCAAAGTAAATTTTTTTATCAAAATAGATAAAATGATTATGGTTCCTTTACAAACAATCGCAAACATGATTTCCGCTCACATAAGGCAACCCCCACCTGCCCCGCCCAGGGTTGTGGAGGAGGGTAACGCGGGGAACAGCGGTAGCGGGAGCGTGAGGCTCGGTCTGGTGTTACACGTCAACAGAGGGCAGAACCTTTACAAAGAAAATATATGAGAATAACACATCAGGGTTACATACAAACTACCGCAGCAAGACAATTGAGGAGTATTTTGCAATATTCTTGTTGAAGTGGTATAATGCCAAATTGATCATACAGTAGAAGCAGCTGGAGAACCAGTGTACCATCACACAAAGCTTATTCATAATTTAACTCCCCATTTTACATGAATTCAAGCATTGTCTTTATAGGCTCTGCTGAAATCTCTCTTATGCAAACCTTCTCAGAAGAACTCTCACTCATCCCATTTGTGAACATCTGCCACAAAGTAAATCAATTTAAATCATCAGTGCAGTAAGGGGAGAAAATTGAGTTTTTATAAATCATCTGACATATACTATAATTACTATTATTTTGAAACATAACTTGTAGTTAAGCGGCGTCTATTAGGATGCAAATTATCGGCTAGAAAAAGCATGCCAAATCTACATGCCCCAACCATGTATAGTGCTAAAGCCACGTAGACAAAGATAGAATTCACTGAACAAATCTTTTCCTTGCTAAGCTTTTGTAAAACTTGGAAATGTAGGTAGAATAGGAGGATTTCTCATAAGTTTCTATAATTTGTAATCCAACATTTTTTCTATCAACATAATTTAGGAATTATCAATATTTAAATATCAATTGTATTAGTGAATTGTATACAACGTAAGAAAAACCATTTGATCCTATCAAAAACACTGAATAAAGAGAAGTGATAAAATCAATCCTCTAACCTTCATAAAATGGATGCTCCATAAACAAATTATAATTTTATGAGAGTGTGGAATAGGACCTGTAATCTTCAACATATATGTCCATGTCCGTGTATTCACTAGTTCGAAAGAAACTTTTTAGACGTGAAACATTACCAGGTAGTCTAGTTGAAAAGGTTGTGCAACACACGGATTGGGAAGTAGGATAACATATATCCGCACTTTTTCCACAATTAAAGTGCTTCTTATTTGTTTTGAAGCATTCATTAAAAGTTCCTAACACTGCCTCACAAAAGACATGACTTCAAATTGCAAAGCCAAATTCCTTATTTAAATGGAATTCACGCACCTACATCAAGAACAAAGAGTAAAAATCCTAAAAAAACCTACTTTTTAATATTACCAAAATAATTGAGAGAAATTAAATCGATGCAAATTTAGCAAGAAAATGTGAGAATACCTGTGTCTTGCCAGTATATATGTACTGAAGAAGTGCGTGAAGGGTTGGATAGCTAAATTGTTAAAGTTGGATAGCTTCTTCTCCAAGTCTAGTCCAAAACATCCAGAAAAAGATAATACAACCTTGTGAGAAGGCATAAGTTTTTCTTCTTCACCAACAATGAAAAAAACATCTGAAAGGTCCCAATTTTCCAAAAATTCTCTAGTATCCATGTCTCATTATCCCCTAAATCTCCCATCTCTTCATCATCATCGTCATCTTCCTCCACGTTGTATTCCGTGCAATCCACTTGCTTCCACAAGGATATGTGGTTTTGGCTTAATGCAATATACTCACATTCCTTTAACCTACATGCCTATCCAAACTAATATGCCCAACATACTGATCACTACAATTTAGATTCGAGTCATGCCATTTGAACACCACATTTTGAAAAGGGTACCTTCCCTTTCCAATGCTAATCAGCCCTTCATAAACATTTATTGAGTAGCTCTGGAATGTAGAAGATGAACAGAGTGAAACACCTTCAACATCCACAACGCTTTTCCCATATGCCTCAATCTTCAACCTTCGACACATAAACCAATTAAAAATAACTAAAATCAACACAGACGTTCATTTAGAGGGGAAGTCGTGCAACAATAAGTAAAATTAAATTTGCAGAATAAATTGATGGATGGTAACAATGAACTAAAATTAACACAAAAAATAGTAAGCAAATTTATAATCACTAACACTTACGTAAGGTTTGATAGTTGAGCTTTAATCGTCTTGTTAAAGCTTAATCTATTTCTCTTTGTTTTGATGATAACAAACTAATATGTTTAATCTTTTAGTATTTTTTTAAGCCTTCCAGGTTATTACTATATCTGTAAGGATGCGCTTAAGTCACATAGAGATGCGCTTGAGTGGCCTCAGTCGCGCTTAACACCAAGAGGAGAAAGTAAGTTTCACAAACGGTGTTTCATAAATCAATTCAAGACCAAGAAGTGAGAGTGATCGAGCTTCGAGGGCGTAGTAGATGCGCTTGAATGAAGAAGAAGAAGGTTGACCAAGAGGTTCCACCATAGCTTAGGGTGTGCTAGAGCGCAGAAGAAAACCGCCAACACGCTAGAGAAGGCTGGTAAGCGGGAGAGTGCAAGTTGCGTGCACAGGAAGGTGCGAGAAGAAGTTGTTCACTCTTTGGGACGCAACTCCAGCGATCGCCAGTGTGGAAGGTTGTTAGAGCTAAAAGCACACGGATTGCTGATGTCGTGTGGATCAACAAGTGAAGAACAAAACCAAATCACTCCAGGTCGTTGATTAATTCTGGTGAAGTGATCAAGGCACACGGATTGATGAGGTGGCATTGTTCTTAGTCTTTGTTTGTTACACGAATTAAGTTAGAGGTTTAGCTTAAGGTCTGTGTATAAATATAGGACTGTTGCATTCACTCTAGATCTTACAAACTGAGAGAATTATAGAGAAGCTAGAGAGAGCTTAAGTGATATACTGGTTTGTAATCAGAGAGAGTGTTGAGAGTGCCTTCATTTGTTCTTTAGAGCTGAACTCAGTATTGTAGAAGGAAGCGTTACGAGTGAGCTTCAAAGTGATTGAAGCTAGAGTTGTTATTGTTTCTTCTATTAATACAAGTGTAGTGGTGAGTTTTATCCCAAGTCAGCTAGTGACTTAGGGTTCTCACCTTTGAGAAACTTTGTGTGTGCAAATATAAGTGCGCTTTAACAACTTCAAGCGCGCTCAATTGTCTATCTGACCTCTTCCGCACTTAAGGACTCTAGTAAATTCATTACTAATAGTTCTACATATGTCAAGTGCATCCCAAGTGTTCAAAGCGCAATTGAATACTTGTTAAGCGCATCTAAGGCTTAATGAACCTTAGTGACAGTGAATAATAGCTGATCAAATACGTGTTTTTCTACAATTGGTATTAGAGCTACAGGTTAGCTATTTGCACTAATCCTTTTACAAGTTCAAAGGATTCTCAAGATTCGAACAATGGCTAGTTTCAACCTCGGCATTTCTCTCGCTAAGCCCCACATCCTTGTTGAAGGCGAACTCCAATGGTGGCTCACAATGACTAAAAATTACATCCAGCAAACGGATTACCAGTGCTGGAAAATTATTGAAAAGGGCGATGAGAAGATCTCTGAAACAGATGACTCCAAATGGGAAGCTAAAGAGTACCAACTGATGGAGAAGAATGCCAAAGCGCGACAGCTCATCCTCAATGCGCTTTCAAGGAAAGACATTGACAAGGTAATGTCACTCCGCACTGCCCAAGAGATGTGGAAAGCTATAATAAACATGCACTCAGGTAGTGATGACATGAAGGACAATCGTATTTTTGAGCTTAACCGCGAATTTTGCTCCATTAGAATGGGGGATAATGAGCTTGTTTCTGATTATCATTCTCGGTGTCAAATCCTCTATGACAAGATGCTTTCTGCTGGAATGGAAAAGAAAGCTTGGGAGTATTCTATGGCGTTCATCCATGGGGTGAACTCCAAGTATGCAACTCTCAAGCAGATTCTTCTCCAATCTAAGGAAACTCGAGAAATTGCCTATCTCTGTTCTTGCAGGGAAATTTAAAGTTCAGGAAATCAAGAACAACGAGGAGAAGCACTCAGAACGAGAAAACAAAGGAATGGCGCTCAAGCTATCACGCGTCCTCCAAAAGCTTGAAAATGATGATGAAGGAGAAGACGACGATGATAGAGATGTTGCTATGATGACCAAGCTTGTGAAGAAGTTTTTTAAGAAACAAGGCGGCCTCAAGCGCGATACAACCTCCAAGTAGCACGATGTCAGGGATTTCACTTGCTTCAACTGCAACGAGAAGGGACACTTCGCCAAAGCGTGTCCTCATCCAAAAGTGAATCCAAGCTCAAGCTCAAGCTTCACCAAACAACCCCCTAAACAGGCGTTCGTCACGCTTTGGGGAGAATCTGATGACGATTAAGAAGATGGAGCTCAACCTGACTTGTGCTTCATGGCTGGCGCCGCATCTGACTCAGACTCTGGCTCTAAGATTGAGGTAAATGATGTGAACCTTGACATCTTGCCCAAGCGCAATCTTATCTGTCTCTTATAAGAGCTTATGGTTCAATACAAGTCTCTAGCAACTGATGCTAGAGCACGGCTGGTTGAACTTGATAATGCTAAGGAAGAATTGGTTGAGCTTTCCAAACATTTACATGACAAAACCACACTCTTCTCTAAATCTTGTGAACTTTTTCATGGTAAAGGGTTGGAAAGTAACTCTGACTCAACTAAAGATGTTAACCTCGATCAGATCATATCAAAGCTTGATATTCTTACTAAACTAGTGGAAGCAAAGTCTGTCCCTCAAACAGCCTTTGTGAAAGCTAGAGCTGAATTGGGATATGACCCCCAGGAATCTTCCTCTTCTTCCAGTCATCCTCAATCAAGTGAGTTCTCTACTAAAATTAAATCACTTGAACAAGATCTAACTGCCTACAAGAGTGAAAACTCTCATTTGAAGAGTAGAATAAAGGTACTTGAGGACCAACCTTCAGAAACCAAAGAGTGGTTTCATGGGGAAAAAGCGCATCATTTGTATAAACAACAAGTGCAAACCCCAACTCAGCCTCTAGTCTTACAAAAGAAAGAACCATTTAGACAAGGAAAAGGCAAGTATGGTTATGTAAGAGGTAACCATTATTGTACCTTTTGTGGTCGAAATGGACATGACAAGCGAGAGTGCAAGGACTTGAAAGTCCTTAAGAGTAAGCCCTATAAGCCAATGTCTAAACATAAGGGCAAGCGTACACGTATTCAACAGTTACCTGTTGAGCACGGATGCGCTTCTAGACACAGAGGTGCGCTTCGTGAAGCGCGACCTCATATTGTGTTAGACCTGAATGATCCTAGCTATTGAGCCAGTCCCAAAGACTAGCTCAGCAATAGCTATGTCTAATATTCCCACGAAGCGCAAGCTTTGATGGGAGATCAAAGCTTGATCTCTACTTTTGCAGGTTGGGATGAAATGTAGGTGGTACATCGACAGCGGTTGCTCATGTCACATGACGGGTGATCCACAGTTACTACTTTCATTCCAAGCTAAGGAAGGAGGCAGCGTCTCTTTCGGTGACAAAAAGCAAGGAAGATCATTGCTAAAGGACAAGCGCATCTCAACAAAGCCATTCAGATAGGAGATGTGAACTTAGTAGAGAACCTTCGGTTCAATCTACTGGTTGTAGCACAATTATGCAATCAAGGAGGTAATAAGGTATGGTTTTAGTACAACTGAATATGCAGTGGTCAGTCATGAACAAGAGGTGCTTCTAAAGGGCAAGCGCATAGACAACACTTACCTCTTCGACCACTCCTTCTCTCCTAAGCGCAACCTATGTCTAGCTACACTCACTGAGACGATAAATATTTGGCACAAGGGAATGGGACATGCCAGTCTACATCTACTCAACAAGTTACAGTCCAAAGATCTGGTTCGTGGTCTTCCTCGCATCAAGGTGGAATCCATGACTTCATGCTCAGACTGCTCAAAAGCAAAAGCGACTCGTAGCTCCTTTCCCTCTATCAAGGTAGTGTAGACTAAAGCTCCCCTTGAGCTTCTCCACATGGATCTATGTGGACCACTACGAACGCAGAGTAAAGGAGGTAATCGCTATATTTTTGTAATAGTTGATGATTATTCTCGCAATACCTGGACTCTTTTCTTGAAGCACAAGAGAGAAACCTTTGAAAAGTTTCAAACTCTTGCTCTTTTACTGGAAAAGAAGCTAGGGCACCCCATTTGTTCAATTCGTTCTGACAATGGAACTGAATTCAAGAATGGTGAGTTCCTATCATTTTGTGAGGAAAGGGGTATAGATCATAACTTTTCTACACCTAGAATCCCTGAGCAAAATGGTGTGGTTGAGCGCAAGAATAGGACACTCCAAGAGATGGCACGCACAATGCTACTCTCTAGTGGTGTCTCTCCACACTATTGGGCACAAGCTGTGAGCACAGCATGTTATATAACTAACCGTGCCTTCTTAAGGCCAATTCTTGAGAAAACTCCCTATGAACTGCTTAAAGGGCGTACATCGAATATCTCTCACCTAAGGGTGTTTGGTTGCAAGTGCTACGTCAATAACAATGGGAGAGAACACTTGGGTAAATTTGATGCTAGGAACGACGAGGCTATCTTCCTTGGATATGCGCCTACTAGCCAAGGATATAGAATTCTCAATCTAAGAACTCAGAGGGAAAAAGATAGCATTCATGTGAAATTTGATGAAGGAGAGCTCGAAAGCGTACCAGAAATCAGTGATGGTCCATTCCGCTAGCCATGATCTACCTCCAGCTTCTCGTCCCAGTCCTTAAGCGCAACCTTCTATCCCTTCTACAGGTATGGAAAGTGACGATGATGATGGTGGAGGATGCGCTTCTCAGCCCTTGGCCACAGAAGCTTTCATTCCCAGTGAAGAAGCACCTCCACAGGACAACACTCAGAATGAAGATCATGGAAGTGGACCATCCATTGAAGTTCTAGCTCCCCCTTCACCTCTTTCTCCAGGTCAGGTAACTCCCTCTGTTACTTCTGCTCCTCCTTCTAGCTCTCATGCGGGACCTAGCAATGGTGAAGCGCAACCTGGAAGTCCTCAAGCGGGACCTAGTGGCCATTCTGGTGGTAGTGGAAGCTTGTCCAAGACTACAACGTTGAAGCTACCAGACAATACAGAGGTCACCGTGCGCGATTATCAACAGATGAACTCACATCCAGTTTCTGCGATTATATCTCCGTATGAAAAAGGTACCCAGACTCGCTCTAACATTCGTAATTTGCTTGCTTGTAGTTCTTTTGTTTCTTTACCGGAACCCAAGTCCATACAAATTGCGCTTCAAGATCCAGATTGGATAATAGCCATGCAAGAAGAGTTAGAGGAGTTCAAGCGCAACCAAGTTTGGCGTCTAGTACCCCGGCCAGGTGATAGAAGCATAATTGGCACGCACTGGGTATTTAGAAACAAGCTGGATGATAGTGGAGTGGTGGTACGAAACAAAGCGCGTCTTGTTGCACAAGGTTACAACCAACAAGAGGGCATTGACTACGATGAAACGTACGCACCAGTAGCTCGACTTGAGGCAATTCGCCTGTTGATAGCCTTCGCAGCGCATAAAGGATTCAAGCTGTTTCAAATGGATATGAAGACAGCCTTCCTCAATGGTAAGCTTAATGAGGAAGTGTATGTCAAGCAACCACCAGGATTTGAAGATCCAGCTTATCCAGACCACGTGTACTTTCTAGACAAAGCGCTCTATGGGCTGAAGCAAGCCCCTCGCGCTTGGTATGACTGTCTATCTAAGTACTTGGTGGAAAATGACTACAAGAGAGGTTTGGTGGACAAAACCCTCTTCATAAGGGAAGTGAAAGGTGACATTCTCATTGTTCAAATTTACGTAGATGATATTATATTTGGTTCTACTAACATGCAGCTTGTAGAAGACTTTAAGAACACCATGAGCCTCAAGTTCAGTATGAGCATGATTGGTGAGCTCAAGTATTTTCTAGGGCTTCAAGTGAACCAAATGGATCAAGGCATTGAGATTCACCAGCAGAAATACATCAAAGAGCTCCTTAATAAGTGTCAAATGGAGAACTCCAAACCTTTCCCCTACTCCCCTCTCAACCACCACAAAGCTGGACAAAGACTTAATGGCTGAGAAGGTAGATGAAACCATGTATCGAGGTATGATAGGTTCTCTGATGTATCTAACTCGTTCACGTCCTGATATTGTTTTTGCCGTTAGTGTTTGTGCTCGATCACAATCAGACCCTCGCGCTTCTCACCTTTCTCATGTAAAGCGCATCTTCAGGTATTTAAAAGGGTTTGATGATCTTTGCCTTTGGTATTCCAAAATGGGCGGTCTTTCTCTTGTTGGCTACACCGATGCAGATTATGTAGGTTATTTAGCTGATAGAAAGAGCACTAGTGTTATGGCACAGTTCCTTGGCCCTTTCTTAGTCTCCTGGGGATCCAAGAAACAAAATTGTACCGCGCTTTAACCGACAGAGGCAGAGTACATAGCTGCAGCGCAGTGTTGCGCTCATGTACTGTGGATAAAGCAACAGCTCATTGACTACGGTATTACTCTTGACACTATATCTATCTTTTGTGATAATACCAGCGCAATATGTGTGTCGAAGAACCCTGTACATCATACTAGAACGAAGCACATTGATGTACGTCATCACTTTCTTCGTGATCATGTGGAGCGCAAGAATATTGAGCTTATTCACGTATCTTCAGAAGGGCAATTGGCAGATATCTTCACCAAGGCGCTTAATCGTCAGGTATTCTTAAACCTCAGGTTCAGCTTGGCCTTATACCACTCCATTTGCTTCGAGGAAATGGAACTGTAAGTATTTCTCTATTTGACTAGAATTGGCGAGCTTAGTATCAAGGTACGAACTATGGTCGCTTGCGCTTGATAGCTTTGAGTCTTTCATGCTTTATAGTTGTTCATTGAAATGAATTAGTATTAAATTTTTCTGACTTGTTTAGCTCGATTTGATATAATCTTAGTCCATGCATACTCTTCTTTTCCAAAAACGTGACAATGGTGATCATCTTCTACCCATATTACATGCCTAAGAAATGATCCATTGCATAGGTGTCCTTAGCCTGACTAGATGTAACGCTTCTCTCGTCCTTTATTGAGCTCTACATTAGAGAAGTATTCATTTGGTGACATAAAGTCCAATTACCACATTACATGTATATTCACATACTTCCACATCAACTTGAGTGATTGAATGCTCTAATGTCCCTTATATGAAATGTGCATCTTCCTATTCATGAATTGCTTTACATTGTAGTTTGAGAATTGAACTGGACATCATGCTCTTACATCTACTCATCTCAATCAGTGTTGTGCTTCTTCAGTATTATTATTCAGAGGTGGTTCTGGTTGCGCTTCATTCTCTAGCGCATTTCAGTGTTGAGGTCTATTGCGCTTTGCAGCGCATCTGGGTAGATTTCCTTCCGAGTTGGGTTTGCTTAACTTTGAAGAAACAGCTAGCTGTCAAACCCACTTGCCGCTTTTGTGATGTAACGGCTATTTTCTGAGTACAACGGCTACTTTTATGACCGTTGAGGGCTACAAGCAGGCCTAGTGCGTCTTTTCCGGAAGATTATTGGACCGTTGAAGCGGCTAACGGCTACTTTTCAGAGGTTTCATTTGATTGGAGCTTTGAAGCGGTTCAGATTTGATGGGTGCTCTATAAATACCAGGTATTCGACTAGCCTCATTTACTGTACCTTCTCCCATCTACCTCTATCTCTCTTCTTCTCCTCTCAATCTCCATTTCCTTACTCCCGGTTATCATGGACAAACTCATCCTAAGTGAGCTTGACCCAGCTACTCGTGCCAAAGTGGAATCCCTTGTCAACGCCATAGCCAAAGCTTCTTCCTCTACACACACATCCCATACTGAACCCTCTCCCCACAAAACAACCCGTCTCCCATGTAGTGACCTCACCTACTAAATGACCAACCTCACCCTCCGATCACATTGAAGACCTAACCCTCACTGATGATCCTAAACCCACAACTCACAAACCAGAGAGCCCTATCACCTCTAAAGATCCTCTCTTTTCCCATGACCCAAAGGTGGATTTTACTCTATTTGCGGCTGATCTTGAGCTCGCTGGTTACGACCCAGCTAAAGAGCTTGGACACGCTACGGCTGAGACCTCACACACCACTCATGCGAAGGGCAAATTCATCCTTAGTATTGAGACTCCCTCAAGACCTGGCTCCAAGAAAAGGCCAGGAGCGCAAATTTTCACCTGCCCAAAAGAGCTTCTTGCCAGCATTCCCTCAGACTCAAAGGATGATGAAGGGTTTCAGATCATGCCTCGCCCTGGTGTCGATTCGCCGCTCCCACTTGCTTCTCAACAACCCTATCGACAGAGTGATGCGCTTCGCCGAAAAGGTAAGAAGCGCAAGGCTACTGCTCCTCCTCCTCCTCAGTCAGAAGAGATAAGAGTCCTCCGACGGCTCTCAGCACGTCTCTCCTCCACCCGAGCCCGAACAGAAAGCTACTGGCGTTTCAACCCGTTCTAAGCGCACTAAGGTAATCTGGGATAAATGACTTTCCTCCTATTCCCATAGGTGTTCAGAAGCGGTCCTTTCTGTTTCCTAAGATCGTCACTTCCGATCTTCTAACTGGGCTTCAAGATTCTTCACATGTGTCGCGCTTCGCCACGTGGTTGAGCTTTCAGGGATGGGATACGCTTGAAACTGAGCCAGCTCGATGCAATGATGCAATGGTATATCAGTTCTACGCCACCTTAGAGTATCAACATCCGAATCTAGAATATGGTCAGTAGGGTTCACCTGGCGTGGTAACTCCAAAGAATCCTTCCGGGTGAAGGACATCGCTAAGGCCATTGGGTTGACTGAGCAGTCTAACGGCTTCGGCAGGCTCTACAAGAAGAACTGGCCCGCAGGTGCTACCCAGCTCAAGAAAGCTGTGTTTGGTTCTACTGTTCCAAAGGTTGCGCTCACCGTTGATATGCTCCGACCAGCTAAGCGGCTGCTTCACCATTTCATCATAACCAACATCACGCCTCGTGACTACGATCGTGAGAAGGTTACAATTGCAGATTGCTGCATCATGGCTTCAGTCATTTCCAACCAAGTGGTGAACACAACTCAGATAATGATGAGCCACTTGGTGTTGTGTCGAGCTGCGACGTCTGGTCCTCTGCCTTTTCCCTATCTCATTTGCAAGATGCTTCGCGCTGATGGTTTGTATGATTCATCTCTTCATGACTACGCCTGTTCTACCTTTCTTACCACCGATGCAATTGTTGCTATACTTCTGCCCAAGACTGAAGAGAAACTCCCTTTGAGCTCGCGCTTAGAACTCAGTTCACGCGCTCGAACCTCTTCCAGCTCTGCAGATTTGTCAGTTATAGTGGCATCGATGGAGGCACATCAGGAAAGAGCTGAGAAGCAGCTTAGGGAAATGGTTGAGCTTATTTCTAAGCTGGTGACAATGGTGCGATTCTGAAAAGGGTGGTAGTGTGTGAGATGTAGTGATGGTTGCGCTTTTAAGCGCATTTGCTGATTTCTGTTTTCTCTTTCTGCTTTGCTATATGCATTTTGTGAATTAGTCTGTTAGGGTTGCTCTCCAACTTTTGTGGCAGTTCTTACAAGCTTAATGAAGTATGCATCTGACTTTTATATCTTTGAGAGCTTCACTAACTTGACTTTTCTCTACATAAGTTGCTTAGTGTCTTCTATCTTTCTTTGTATGACTTCTTAGCTAGCAAGCGCACTTTCCTATCTTTCTTACTGTATGACCAAGATTTGAATTTTTCGATGACGTTAAAAGGGGAAGAACACAGGTACATCCTTCTTTGATTAAGGGGGAAGTATGAGATCGTGCTTGAATTCGGGGGGAATTTGAAAACTGGTATGGTTAAGTACTTGGTAAGATACTTTGATCAAATTCCGAATCTGAATACTTGATTAAATTGATATTATTGTCTCCATTTTAGTCACTTAAGAAAGTATTCATGAGCTTATCTGTTTACAGTTTGTCATCATCAAAAAGGGGGAAATTGTTAGTTGAGCTTTAATCGTCTTGTTAAAGCTTAATCTATTTCTCTTTGTTTTGATGATAACAAACTAATATGTTTAATATCTTAGTGTTTGTTTAAGCCTTCCAGGTTATTGCTATATCTGTAAGGATGCGCTTAAGTCACTTAGAGATACGCTTGACTGGCCTCAAGACCAAGCGGAGAAAGTAAGTTTCACAAACGACGTTTAATAAATCCATTCAAGACCAAGAAGTGAGAGTGATCGAGCTTCGAGGGCGTAGTAGACGCGCTTGAATGAAGAAGAAGAAGTTGACCACGAGGTTCCACCATAGCTTAGGGTGTGCTAGAGCGCAGAAGAAAACCGCCAACACTCTAGAGAAGGCTGGTAAGCGGGAGAGTGCAAGTTGCGTGCACAGGAAGGTGCGAGAAGAAGTTGTTCAATCTTTGGGACGCAACTCCAGGGATCGCCAGCGTGGAAGGTTGTTAGAGCTAAAAGCACACGGATTGCTGATGTGGCGTGGATCAACAAGTGAAGAACAAAACCAAATCAGTCCAGGCCGTTGATTAATTCTGGTGAAGTGATCAAGGCACACGGATTGATGAGGTGGCATTGTGCTTAGTCTTTGTTTGTTACACGAATTAAGGTAGAGGTTTAGCTTAAGGTCTATGTATAAATATAGGACTGTTGTATTCACTCTAGCTGTTACAAATTGAGAGAATTATAGAGATGCTAGATAGAGCTTAAGTGATATACTGGTTTGTAATCAGAGAGAGTGTTGAGAGTGCCTTCATTTGTTCTTTAGAGCTGAACTCAGTATTGTAGAAGGAAGTGTTATGAGTGAGCTTCAAAGTGATTGAACCTAGAGTTGTTATTGTTTCTTCTATTAATACAAGTGTAGTGGTGAGTTTTATCCCGAGTCAGCTAGTGACTTAGGGTTCTCACCTTTGAGAAATTTCGTGTGTGGAAACATAAGTGCGCTTTAACAACTTAAAGCGCGCTCAATTGTCTATCTGACCTCTTCCGCACTTAAGGACACTAGTAAAATCATTACTAATAGTTCTACATATGTCAAGCGCATCCCAAGTGTTCAAAGCGCAATTGAATACTTGTTAAGCGCATCTAAGGCTTAATGAACCTTAGTGACAGTGAACAATAGCTGATCAAATACGTGTTTTCTACAAGATTTAACCCAAAAATCAATCAAAAACAACTCAAATCAACAAAGAAATTCAATTGAAGGTGAAATCGGTCAACAATAACTAAGATTAAGAAAAATAGTAAAACAATTAATTTTTTAAATAAAAAGTACAATTTTGTGTTCATTTTACTTTCAGTATCCTAAAATCAACACCAAAAACAGACAACAGTAACTTTAGTCAACATTGAAATTCAATTCTTGGTGAAATCGATTATCAATAACAAACTAAAATGTGCAAAATAACTTGATCTTGGCTAACAACGATAACTAAATTCAACACAAAACTACAGTTTTGTTTTTCATTGTCGCTAATAATAACTACATTAACATGAACAATGGAACAATAACTAAGTTCAACACAAAACTATAATTATGTGTTGATTATTGCTAACAATAACCTAAAATCAACACAGGAAGCAGTCAACATTAACTTCAACCAAAACTGAAATTCAATTTTTTCGAAAATCAATCCACAATAACAAAATATTGCAAATAATGGCACCTTCACAACCAACAAGAAGAGGGAATTGGACATATGTCGCTTCTGGACGGGCGCTTGAACCAATATCCATCCTAAGCTTCTTGTTCTTGGATGATGAAGTAGAGGTGACGGTGCGAGAAACACCAGACGAAGAGACGAAAGACATGTGTTCGATTCGTCTTTTTGGCAACTCGTAAATCAAGGCAAAATTGCCATAAGGGAAGAAATATATAGGAGGGATTAAAAGAGATAAAGCTGTTTCAAAATAGATAGATAGTGGAGCTTCAAAATCAAAGCATTGGACGGATTAGGGTTGTTGAATGGGTCGGAAGAGAGTAATATGGAGAGATATTTATAAATCAAGACATAACACATTTCAAAATAATATAATTGGACGGATTGGGTTGTTTAAAGCGGCGGTTGAGAATAATGTAGAGACAAGTGTATTCACAATTAAGATTGGAATGTTAATTGGAAAACTTAAAACCACATTTATTAATTTGAACCACCCCCGGTCTTTATATATACTAGGACCTTTGGGCCCGTGCTACGCACATGCCATTGTTATTTTCGCATTTTTTGTTTATTTCCTTTATTTTATCGTGTAGTTTTTTCGATATTTTTCTTATCTTTTCTTTTTCGTTCCCTAGTGGTTTTATTGTTTTATTAATTTTTCTATAAAGAATATTAATATATTAAAATATTATATGAATATTATTATGCTGGTTTTATTGTAGTTACATTTTTATGTTTTAACCAAGCCTATCTAATTGACCTAATTAAAATGTTTTCTATTCAAAAAATAATACAATTTAAAATACTCTATTAATATTTTAATTTAGTTTTATTTGATCTATATTTCGAATAAACCACCAACATTATCTAATTTAGGCCATGAAAATAATAATCATTTACTGTTTCTATATATAAGAGTGTTTATATTAGTTACATAACACTAATAATTGTCTCTTTTTCATATTCTTAGTGTGTAATTATTCTCGTTGTGTAAATTGATTTGAGACAACGGTCACTTATTTTGGTATTTTATAAATTTTTATGTCGTTGTACTGCATGATATTAGATACCACAATACATTTGTCTACTAATTCTCATTATTTTCCTTGAATAAACTTACGAACATTATAGCAACCCTATCTAATTTAGTCCAATAAAATGATAATCATTTACTTTTTATATGTATAATTTGTTTATATTATTCAGTCAATGTAATAATTTTTTTCTCTCCATATTGTTAGTGGTGTAGTTAATCTTGTTGTGTAAATTGATGTGAAACGAAGGTCACTTATTTCGGTCGTCTTTTTATTTTGATATCCTTGTAGTTCATGATATTAGATACTATAATGTATTTGTCTACTCAATCTAATTCTTTTCCTCAAATAAAACTTAGTAATCCGTTTATTTGAATCTACAATATTACGGTGTACTATGTCGGTTGGTAAGAAAAAAACATAGAAAAAAAAAACTACACAATAAAATAAAGCAAACAAACAAAAAATACGAAAAAAGAAACAATGGAAGATCCTAGAAAAAGGCAAAGGGATTTGTATTTTGGTGTATCGTCTTCCCTAGTGCAGGGTGAGCATGCCCACGGTAGAGAAATTGAGTCAGTGCGTTGTTCATTTGTGGTTGTGGAGTTCCAACACTGGTCATTGTTTCAGACTTGTTCCTTGTTGATGCGTTGTAGAGGAAGGAATTGAGGTGGGTATGATTTTGAGTGGTGTGTTTGTAGGGATATATATACACATCTGTGGTTTAGTATTGTGGAAGTTGAATAGCATTTGAAACCCCATGGTTGAGATTTTTAATGGTGATTTCCCAAAAGTCATAGTTGAGAACTTTAATGGTTATTTAGGGCATATGGCGTTTAAGTTGACTGAGAATCTCAATGGTTCAATTTATGTAATGTTTTTTAATCGGTTTTCTTTATAATTTAATTGTGATTTAAGGTGTAGGATGTTTAAGTTGATTGTGGATTGAAATAATGAAGCACATTAAGAAAAATAAGGTTCTTCAATGGGGATGGAAGGGAATAATAGAATTAACAAATCTTAAATAACATTTGATGACAAATGTAAATTCATATTTATTGATTTGAAATCCCCCTAATTTTTATACATATATTAAGATAAGATAAGATTAAGATTTATATTCTTTTACTTTGATATCTTACTTATTAGTGTTTTTTAGATTTATTATTATTCGTTAATTGGGTTATTGTGAAAGGAAAATTGAAAGTTTAAGCTCAAAGTTTGTAACATATAGCATCAATAATATATTAGAGAGAAATTCTGGATCACAAAGTTGAAAGATATAAAAACATAAATCAAACTTTGGGATATAGTGTTCTTGTTTGCCGAGCTATGTCATCATCAAGTCCTGCAACCCTCGAACATCACATATTAACCCAACTATTTGTAACCAACTTATAAATATATATTGTATAATAGAAAATAGCATAGATTTGTGATCTATACCAGATTTCACCATCATTACTAATGTGATTTTTGAAAATTCATATGCACTACTGCAAAGTCGGCAATGTTCTTTGGCTAGTAAGTATGCCACAATTTAAAGGAAAATTCTTCAATTCATCAAGGATGTCTGCATAATAGAGGTCTAATCGAAGCCAATATGAAACAGAATACTTAAATCATAATAAGGATAAGAAACACAAATAAGAATTACTCTACCAAAAGGGGAATTAAGAAACGTTGATTTCTTTCTTACCTGATATAGATTCTCGTAAAATAACGGAAGGAAATCAATCTACAGTAAGTTTTGATCGAAGAAGATGAAAGTAGAGGCGATGGTGAAAGTTGATGGAGAGGTGAATTTGGCTTTTCGAGAGGGCTTAGAAAGCAAAAGATGTGTCATGACCGATGAGTTCTGAGGTCGTACACTCATAGTGAGGATTGGACGAAGGAAGGAGCTTATTAATCCTAAAGGGTATTTAATGGATGAGAGGCAAGCGAAAGGTTCCTCGTTGTAACCGTGACTTTACTTACAACGATATCTTGATGAGGGAGGCAATAAGGTTGCTCAATTAATTAGTAAGTTGGAAGGTCATAAGTCATAACTCATAAGTTACGGTATGTGAAACATAAATTTGGATTGGGATAAATAAAAACTATATTATTATTATTAAAATTAGAGAAATAAGAATGAGATTGAAGGCATATTTCTCAAATTGATTTAGATCTAAGAAGAAAATCAAGTTTCTGATGTAGAGGATCTCGTATGTGGGTAACTATAGAGCATACTTCTCAAATCGATTTAGATCTAAGAAGAAAATCGAGTTTCTGATGTAGATGATCCCGTATGTGGGCAACACCAAAGCATAATTTTCTAAAGAGAAGAAGAGAGATGAAGAGAAGAAGAGAGGAAGATATTCTTGCACAATGAAGAATGTCTCTATTTGTAGGCTAAGGAGGAGGGATTGGGCTATTGGGCTAACCAAATTGGGCCGAACAAATTGGACCGAGTAATAGGAATTCTAGAGGAGAGTGGAAATTAAAAATGGGTGAAAATGGGTCTTCAATGGAGGAGTAATGAAAATGAAAATTTACATTTAAGATTTCAAAGTCTCCCTAATCTTTATATGTATTAAGACTAGTCCCTTTCGGGCCCGTGTTACGCAGGGGCCATTTTATCTCTTTTTCCCATATTTATATCACCCGTAAATCTTATAGATTAGATTAGATTTGATAATTAGATATATATATATTTGATTAAATTTGATAATCAAAATAGAATACAACAATTTTTGAACTGTTTTGATTTATCGTATCTTCTTCCTATTAATGTTGCATCAATTTTTAGGTATATTAATTCTATAGTTTTTTAGAGAGTTAAAATTTCAATAAAATAAATTTGGTAAGGTAAAAGGTTAAAGAAAAACATAAAAAAGAGATGAAAATGAAAATACTAAGTAAAAGAAATTCATTAATTAATGTATGAGGAGTAATATAGGTTATTTGGTGTTTTTATTATTTGAATTTATGAGGAGTATATGATGTCATGAATATGCATTTAGTGCTTTTGGTTAACCCAACCTTACATTATATAGAGGTAATATTCTATATTATAACTAGTAGTGGTGGGTCCCAATTGTGTCAAATTTTTTTGTCAACTAGAGTATCATCTGGATGATACTTAACCTCAATGACGATTTTGAACCATTACAAAATTTTTGACAAACTATTTTAATTTTCTTTTTAAAAAAATGATATGATACTTAGAATATCACCATTGAGGATGGTCTAACACTACCCCCGGACTCCATGAATAATTGACCCACCTCTGTTGACCATACCAGGGTTATATATAACCTATCCATTGATGGTTGTGGTCTATTTCCGGTCCGTGAATGGAAGTAAAAGGCTCTATCTTTGTCTTCACTATGACTATAATCAAAATGTTGTAAAAATGATTTGGTTCGGATAACCGAGTAGATCATCAAATAATAGAGAAAATTTTGTATGATGGAAGTCTTTCGCTAGTTTGTTATTTGGTTACATATAGTAATAATAAAAAATGTGCATATAAATATATTGTGATAATCTTAATTTTTTTTATTTATTCTCTATGCTTAGCCTATCCTTTAATAAATGTTTATATATTATTTCCCAATAATTATATTTTAAAAAAATATAAATTTGGGGAATTATGGTTGGCCCAAATAAATTAACCTAGTTTGGTTTGTAAAGAGTGTTTATATAAACCATACGTACGCATAGAAATAAAAAAAAACCTACTTCTGCCGTCATGGAGTTTCACCATTCTGCAGCATCCAATTTTGGTTAGGTTAGTGCTAAGCTAATCCTAGCTCTTCACTTTTCACGTACTAGCATATCAATGATTACAATTAGGTTAGTGCTAAGGCTAATCTTTGCTCTTCACTTTTCACGTACTAGCATACCAATGATTATAATTAGGTTAGTGCAAGGCTAATCTTTACTCTTCATTTTGCTTTGGTTAGTGCAAGGCCGATTTTGTCTTCTACTATATCAATGATAATATTATAATATTTGTATATAGGTTAGTTTTAATGGTAGATTGGGCCTAATCCGTTAAGATTGTGTAGTTCATTATATCTAGGAATAGCTAGTGTATTGCATTTAATTGTGAGGTTCAAGTAGACTGGTTGGTTGTGTTGTTAGTATTATTAAAATATATTGTTAGAGTAGTACGCAGTAGATTAGAGAAATTGCTAAATCTATAAAGTTCGTCCCTATGTAGTATACGAGAGTGAATTGTTCCTACAATATTATAAGCGTTGAATTATACTTTGATATAGGTGTTTAATTACTACTCGGGCATATCACGTGCTATTCCATTAGCATCAAGGATTGGATTTCAGGCAAGTCTCTTCGACATGCTCTGTTGCTAAATTAAGTCTGGTATTTTGTTAAGTATTCGTAAAGCTTATCTATTTTCTCAAGTGTGATAAGTATAAGTGTTTTATACATGTGGGGGAACATTATATGTAAGCGTTCCCATTATTATGTTAAGGTGGTGCATAGGTATACGAAAGCGCTCCAAGGGGAACATTGATTTGAGCATTCCCATATTATTATTATTTTTGAATCTAATTGGGTCATAGGTTGCAGAAGCGTCCTAAGGGGAACATTTTTACTTACCGTTCCCAACCGGTATTTTCCACGAGCGGAATTTACCCCTCTTAGGTTGCGGCTTAAGAGGTAGAAGTGGTACCATCTTCTTTTTGGTAGTTAGTCTATATTGTGTTTGTGTGTACTAATGAAGCAAGTTAGGCGAAGTGATTCGGGTGATGTTATTTCATACTTATGATCTTTTCACACTATTGGTAGCTTCGAGTATTTTCATATATGCTTTATTTGAGCTATTTGATGTGATATCATGCTTGTTTAGTAGCTGACCCGTTGCCGCTGGCTCTGTTTTGACAACCAGGTACTAGTGCTGCACAAACCCAGGAGCGACATGATGAGATTGGCAGCGATCGACGTTGATTAGACAGTTCTTTAATTTAGTTTTTCTTGTTTCCTTGTGTTTTGGATATCGTTAAACTCGTTGGCTTGGACTTTGTTATTCCGTTGATGACTTATTAGTATCTTCCGCATTCCTTCTTTAGCCTTTATTTTATTCTAGCCTTGTGAATTCCGGGTGGAGTTCATGGCGATGTAGCTCCTTGTTTTTGAGGTGTTACATAAGTTGGTATCAGAGCCAGGTTTGAAAAACATGTTAGTTGGAGCATTTAGTATAGTTCTACACCACTTGTTTTTCGTTATTCTATCCTTTCATAAATTTTATTAGGTCTAGGATTATCAACTTCGGTAGCCGATCTCTTATGGTGTTTGTGCAGGTATAATGCTTCCTTTAGTTATATATAGATTAATGCTAATGATTACATAACTGTTATAGTTAAGGCACGTAGAGCTAGAGGTGGTGGTGCTGGTGCTGGTGCTGGAGTTAGGGGAAGAGGACGAGGAAGGGGGCAAACTCCTAGGGTTTCTCGTCGTCGGGAGGCCAATGTATCCTCACCTGACCTGCTGAATGCTAACTTAGACTTTGTTGCAAGAGAAGTGGCACCTAATGAAGGGGTGCAAGGTGGAGGAGAAGCACATGGTGTTCCACCTACTGATCCAGTGGGACAAGCTGCTGCTGCTGCTCCAGTACTGGATATTGCTGGAATGCAGGCAATGATACAAGCCATTGTAATTCAAGCTGTTCAAGCTGCACTGAATCTGATACCACCACCCACAAATAGTCGCACAACCTTAACCGTCCATCAACAACAAGAGCCACAAGGAATGGGATTCGACAGGTATCTCACTGAGCTGCAAAAGATGAAGCCACCGACTTTTGATGGTACTGGGGACCTTGATGATTGGTTGGCTGAGCTCGAGATTTTGCTTGAGGATATGAGGTGTCCTTAGCAGAGGAAAGTCAAAGTAGTACAATATTTGCTTAAGGAGAATGCTGCTAAGTGGTGGAGAGTGTACATGCCTGAGGGTCGTGTTGTCTTTTGGGAGGAGTTTAGAAGTATGCTTGTAGAGGAATACTGTCCAGCACCAGTTCGCAGGGCTAGGGTAAGAGAATTCTTTTCCCCTCAACCTCAGGATATTTCAGTGGCTCAGGCGATCCGGCAGTTTAAGAAGGAACTATGCTATGTGTCTGATATGATTCATAGTGAGGAGCAGAGGATTTTCCATTTTGAGGCCCGTCTGAAGACTTTGGTACAACAGTATGTCTCGGGTTTTCAATGTAATACCTTGAAGGAGTATCAAGATAAGGCCTTAGCATTTGAGATGGCGCCTTATAGAAAAGACTCGGGTCAGGTTAACAAGAAGCAGAAGACTCAGTCAACACCTCCCGGTTCTTGGGATGGTGCATTTAGGAAGCCTAATTTCACTCCGTCACATTCCGAGAAGTCATCCTTACATTCGGGGAAAGATCGTACTGGAGCGCCCCAACAGTCTGATTCAGGCAATAGGGGAAGGAGTTTCTATAACTGTAGAATCCCACACCATATGAAGAATGAATGCCCTAAGCCTCCTTCAAAGTGTTTTACTTGTGGGCGGGATGGTCATGTTTCTATCTTTTATCGGTAGAAGAATATGACTCAATCTCATTCTTCTTTTTCGAGGGGGAACAACAATCAGCCTAGACAGATGCCATCACAGTCTCATCAACAAACATCAGGATCAGTTCAAGGAGGTCGGGGTAATGCAAATACTAGCACTGGATCAGTTACACACAGGGTGTTCGAGTTGAGGAGGACTGAAGAGCCTAATGCTCCTACTACAACAGGTACTCTATGGATTCGCTCTCATCCAGTTAGTATACTGTTTGATACTGGTGCAACCCATTCTTTTATATCTGATGCATGTGTAGAAAGACTTGACCTTAGTTGCATTTATAATTGTCAACCTTTGGTTGTGGGTATGCCTGATGGGAGTAAGATAGTAGGGAATCGAGAACTTCGTGATTGCCCGATCCGTATAGGTGATCGGAATTGGGAATACGAATTCCTTGTTATGGCCTTGAAGCATGACGATGTCATCCTTGGCATGGATTGGTTGCTGAGATACCAAGCAGTAATAGACGTAAAAGATTGTACGGTTACAGTTACTGCAGAGGATGGAACCAAGCATGTATTTCGCGATCGTCAACCTGGTGAGTCTGGAAAGTTGATCAATGTGATGAAAGCGACTAAGCTACTGAACCAAGGCTGTATTGTGTATTGGTGTTACGTCATGCGTGAGGAAGGACGAATTCGAATATAGTTGATATCCTTATAGTGCGAGAATATGCTGATATATTTCCGGATGAGTTGCCTGGTTTGCCGCCACGTAGGGAGGTCGGTTTTAATATTGACTTAGAACCTGGTACGACACCCATTTCAAGAGCTCCATACAGGATGGCCCCTCTAGAAATGAAAGAGTTAACGAAACAATTAGAGGAGCTAGCTGAAAAGGGGTATATCCGGCCTAGTGCATCACCTTGGGGAGCACCTGTCTTATTCGTCAGGAAGAAGGATGGTTCTATGAGATTATGCATCGACTACAGAGAGTTGAATAAGGTTACGGTGAAGAAGAAGTACCCTCTTCCCAGAATTGATGATCTGCTAGACCAGTTGCATGGTTCCTCTGTTTTTTCAAAGATTGACTTGAGGTCAGGTTATCATCAGTTAAGAATCAAGGATGAAGATATTCCTAAGACTGCCTTTCAGACAAGTTATGGACATTATGAGTTTGTTGTTATGCCTTTTGGTTGACTAATGCTCCTGCCGTCTTCATGGAGTTGATGAATCGAGGAATCATAGAGTATTTGGATCAATTTGTTGTTGTCTTCATCGATGACATTTTAATATACTCGTGTAGTGAGGAAGAGCATGCTGAGCATTTGAGGATGGTGTTGGATCGACTTAGACTGGATCAGTTGTATGCTAAACTATCCAAGTGAGATTTTTGGATGTCAGAAGTTACTTTTCTTGGTCATGTCATATCAGCATAAGGGGTTAAGGTTGATCCTCAAAAGATTGAAGCAGTCTCCGCATGGCAACCTCTGAAGAACGTTAAAGAGTTGAGGAGTTTCCTTGGTTTGGCAGGGTATTATAGGAGATTTGTGGAAGGGTTTTCTCGTATTGCTCAACCACTAACAAATATTTTGCGCAAGACAAAGAAGTTTGAATGGGATGACTCTTGTATGAAGAGTTTCGAGGAGCTCAAGAGGAGATTGACGACTGCACCCATTTTGACCTTACCTCTGGGTATCGAAGGGTTTTCCATATATAGTGATGCTTATAGACAAGGTTTGGTATGTGTATTGAAGCAAAATGGTAGGGTTATTACATATGCTTCCCGTCAGCTGAAGTCTCATGAGGCAAACTACCCTACACACGACCTAGAGCTTGCGGCAGTTGTTTTTGCGCTAAAGATTTGGCGCCACTATATTTATGAGGTAACTTGCCAAATTTAAACTGATCATAAGAGTTTGAAGTACATCTTCACTCAGAAGGAGTTGAATATGAGGCAAAGGAGACGGCTGGAATGGATTAAAGTTTATGACCTAGAGATTCTATATCATCCAGGAAAAGCTAATGTGGTGGCCGATGAACTAAGCAAGAAATCAGTACAAGAGAAGATTCTCTCTCAGTTGACTGTACAACCGACCTTGCAGTAGGACTTGATCAGAAATGGTATTGAGATTTTGCTCTCGGGTATGGATGGCAAGTTAACCATGCTAGAACTTCATTCTTCGTTACTTGATTTGATTATTAAAGGCCAGGGTGAAGATCCACTATTAGCTCGAATCAAGGAGGAGGTGCGTGAAGGCAAATCACCAGGGTTCTTAGTGCATGAGGATGGAGTTCTGAGATTTAGAAACCGTTTATGTGCCCCTGCAGATGAGAAGTTGAGGAAGACCATTATGAGAGAAGCTCATGCAACCCCTTATCTATACATCCAGGAACGAGTAAGATGTATAAGGATCTTAAACAACTATATTGGTGGGCCAACATGAAGAATTATGTTACAGAGTTTGTTTCTAAGTGTCTGACTTGCCAGCAAGTCAACATTGAGCACTAGAGGCCTGCAGGAATGCTGCAACCACTTCCAATTCCTAAATGGAAATGGGAAGACATTTCCATGGACTTTGTCACAGGATTACCAAGGACGAGGAGATGAATGGACTCCATATGGGTGATTGTTGATAGATTGACAAAGTCTGCTCATTTCCTTGGTATTCGAGAGACTTGGGGTCCGGAGAAGCTAGCAGAGATGTTTGTTAATGAGATTTTAAGATTGCATGGTGCTCCAAAGACAATTGTATCTGATCGCGATGGTCGCTTTGTCTCTAGATTCTGGAAAGCAGTTCATACAGAACTTGGAACACAGCTTTGTTTTAGCATAACATATCACCCACAGACTAATGGTCAATCAGAAAGGACGATTCAAACGCTGGAGGATA
>NW_027367282.1:0-59830 GCF_046119375.1 Phyllobates terribilis | reverse complement strand
TCATATACCAGAAATGTTTGAAGCTACTGACTGAATGAAAGGAGCTGGCATCTCACTCTCTTTGAATCTTCTTTATCATGCTAGGATTAACAGGAAAAAGCAAAAAATTTCAGAATTGCACCTTGCAATGCGGAGAAATTACAGTTTGTGCATTTACAATATTCATTGATTTTTGCCATTGAAAAACATCCAGAAATGATTGAAGCTACTGACTGAATGAAAGGAGCTGGCATCTCACTCTCTTTGAATCTTCTTTATCATGCTAAGAGGAGCAGGAAAAAGCAAAAAATTTCAGAATTGCACCTTGCAATGCGGAGAAATTACTGTTTGTGCATTTACAATATTCATTGATTTTTGCCATTGAAAAACATCATGTTATTCATATACCAGAAATGTTTGAAGCTACTGACTGAATGAAAGGAGCTGGCATCTCACTCTCTTTGAATCTTCTTTATCATGCTAAGAGGAGCAGGAAAAAGCAAAAAATTTCAGAATTGCACCTTGCAATGTGGAGAAATTACTGTTTGTGCATTTACAATATTCATTGATTTTTACCATTGAAAAACGTCCAGAAATGATTGAAGCTACTGACTGAATGAAAGTAGCTGGCATCTCACTCTCTTTGAATCTTCTTTATCATGCTAAGAGGAGCAGGAAAAAGCAAAAAATTTCAGACTTGCACCTTGCAATGCGGAGAAATTACTGTTTGTGCATTTACAATATTCATTGATTTTTGCCATTGAAAAACATTGTTATTCATATACCAGAAATGTTTGAAGCTACTGACTGAATGAAAGTAGCTGGCATCTCACTCTCTTTGAATCTTCTTTATCATGCTAAGAGGAGCAGGAAAAATCAAAAAATTTCAGAATTGCACCTTGCAATGCGGAGAAATTACTGTTTGTGCATTTACAATATTCATTGATTTTTGCCATTGAAAAACGTCCAGAAATGATTGAAGCTACTGACTGAATGAAAGGAGCTGGCATCTCACTCTCTTTGAATCTTCTTTATCATGCTAGGATTAACAGGAAAAAGCTAAAAATTTCAGAATTGCACCTTGCAATGTGGAGATATTACTGTTTGTGCATTTACAATATTCATTGATTTTTGCCATTGAAAAACATGTTTTTCATATACCAGAAATGTTTGAAGCTACTGACTGAATGAAAGGAGCTGGCATCTCACTCTCTTTGAATCTTCTTTATCATGCTAGGATTAACAGGAAAAAGCAAAAAATTTCAGAATTGCACCTTGCAATGTGGAGATATTACTGTTTGTGCATTTACAATATTCATTGATTTTTGCCATTGAAAAACATGTTTTTCATATACCAGAAATGTTTGAAGCTACTGACTGAATGAAAGGAGCTGGCATCTCACTCTCTTTGAATCTTCTTTATCATGCTAGGATTAACAGGAAAAAGCTAAAAATTTCAGAATTGCACCTTGCAATGTGGAGATATTACTGTTTGTGCATTTACAATATTCATTGATTTTTGCCATTGAAAAACATGTTTTTCATATACCAGAAATGTTTGAAGCTACTGACTGAATGAAAGGAGCTGGCATCTCACTCTCTTTGAATCTTCTTTATCATGCTAGGATTAACAGGAAAAAGCTAAAAATTTCAGAATTGCACCGTGCAATGTGGAGATATTACTGTTTGTGCATTTACAATATTCATTGATTTTTGCCATTGAAAAACATGTTTTTCATATACCAGAAATGTTTGAAGCTACTGACTGAATGAAAGGAGCTGGCATCTCACTCTCTTTGAATCTTCTTTATCATGCTAGGATTAGCAGGAAAAAGCAAAAAATTTCAGAATTGCACCTTGCAATGTGGAGATATTACTGTTTGTGCATTTACAATATTCATTGATTTTTGCCATTGAAAAACATGTTTTTCATATACCAGAAATGTTTGAAGCTACTGACTGAATGAAAGGAGCTGGCATCTCACTCTCTTTGAATCTTCTTTATCATGCTAGGATTAACAGGAAAAAGCTAAAAATTTCAGAATTGCACCGTGCAATGTGGAGATATTACTGTTTGTGCATTTACAATATTCATTGATTTTTGCCATTGAAAAACATGTTTTTCATATACCAGAAATGTTTGAAGCTACTGACTGAATGAAAGGAGCTGGCATCTCACTCTCTTTGAATCTTCTTTATCATGCTAGGATTAGCAGGAAAAAGCAAAAAATTTCAGAATTGCACCTTGCAATGTGGAGATATTACTGTTTGTGCATTTACAATATTCATTGATTTTTGCCATTGAAAAACATGTTTTTCATATACCAGAAATGTTTGAAGCTACTGACTGAATGAAAGGAGCTGGCATCTCACTCTCTTTGAATCTTCTTTATCATGCTAGGATTAACAGGAAAAAGCTAAAAATTTCAGAATTGCACCGTGCAATGTGGAGATATTACTGTTTGTGCATTTACAATATTCATTGATTTTTGCCATTGAAAAACATGTTTTTCATATACCAGAAATGTTTGAAGCTACTGACTGAATGAAAGGAGCTGGCATCTCACTCTCTTTGAATCTTCTTTATCATGCTAGGATTAACAGGAAAAAGCTAAAAATTTCAGAATTGCACCGTGCAATGTGGAGATATTACTGTTTGTGCATTTACAATATTCATTGATTTTTGCCATTGAAAAACATGTTTTTCATATACCAGAAATGATTGAAGCTACTGACTGAATGAAAGGAGCTGGCATCTCACTCTCTTTGAATCTTCTTTATCATGCTAGGATTAGCAGGAAAAAGCAAAAAATTTCAGAATTGCACCTTGCAATGTGGAGATATTACTGTTTGTGCATTTACAATATTCATTGATTTTTGCCATTGAAAAACATGTTTTTCATATACCAGAAATGTTTGAAGCTACTGACTGAATGAAAGGAGCTGGCATCTCACTCTCTTTGAATCTTCTTTATCATGCTAGGATTAACAGGAAAAAGCAAAAAATTTCAGAATTGCACCTTGCAATGCGGAGAAATTACAGTTTGTGCATTTACAATATTCATTGATTTTTGCCATTGAAAAACATCCAGAAATGATTGAAGCTACTGACTGAATGAAAGGAGCTGGCATCTCACTCTCTTTGAATCTTCTTTATCATGCTAAGAGGAGCAGGAAAAAGCAAAAAATTTCAGAATTGCACCTTGCAATGCGGAGAAATTACTGTTTGTGCATTTACAATATTCATTGATTTTTGCCATTGAAAAACATCATGTTATTCATATACCAGAAATGTTTGAAGCTACTGACTGAATGAAAGGAGCTGGCATCTCACTCTCTTTGAATCTTCTTTATCATGCTAAGAGGAGCAGGAAAAAGCAAAAAATTTCAGAATTGCACCTTGCAATGTGGAGAAATTACTGTTTGTGCATTTACAATATTCATTGATTTTTACCATTGAAAAACGTCCAGAAATGATTGAAGCTACTGACTGAATGAAAGTAGCTGGCATCTCACTCTCTTTGAATCTTCTTTATCATGCTAAGAGGAGCAGGAAAAAGCAAAAAATTTCAGACTTGCACCTTGCAATGCGGAGAAATTACTGTTTGTGCATTTACAATATTCATTGATTTTTGCCATTGAAAAACATTATGTTATTCATATACCAGAAATGTTTGAAGCTACTGACTGAATGAAAGTAGCTGGCATCTCACTCTCTTTGAATCTTCTTTATCATGCTAAGAGGAGCAGGAAAAATCAAAAAATTTCAGAATTGCACCTTGCAATGCGGAGAAATTACTGTTTGTGCATTTACAATATTCATTGATTTTTGCCATTGAAAAACGTCCAGAAATGATTGAAGCTACTGACTGAATGAAAGGAGCTGGCATCTCACTCTCTTTGAATCTTCTTTATCATGCTAGGATTAACAGGAAAAAGCTAAAAATTTCAGAATTGCACCTTGCAATGTGGAGATATTACTGTTTGTGCATTTACAATATTCATTGATTTTTGCCATTGAAAAACATGTTTTTCATATACCAGAAATGTTTGAAGCTACTGACTGAATGAAAGGAGCTGGCATCTCACTCTCTTTGAATCTTCTTTATCATGCTAGGATTAACAGGAAAAAGCAAAAAATTTCAGAATTGCACCTTGCAATGTGGAGATATTACTGTTTGTGCATTTACAATATTCATTGATTTTTGCCATTGAAAAACATGTTTTTCATATACCAGAAATGTTTGAAGCTACTGACTGAATGAAAGGAGCTGGCATCTCACTCTCTTTGAATCTTCTTTATCATG
Organism: Phyllobates terribilis; assembly: GCF_046119375.1. Lineage (NCBI taxonomy): Eukaryota > Metazoa > Chordata > Amphibia > Anura > Dendrobatidae > Phyllobates > Phyllobates terribilis. The sequence continues at coordinate 55,544 of NW_027367282.1, read as the reverse complement.
CTAGGATTAACAGGAAAAAGCTAAAAATTTCAGAATTGCACCTTGCAATGTGGAGATATTACTGTTTGTGCATTTACAATATTCATTGATTTTTGCCATTGAAAAACATGTTTTTCATATACCAGAAATGTTTGAAGCTACTGACTGAATGAAAGGAGCTGGCATCTCACTCTCTTTGAATCTTCTTTATCATGCTAGGATTAACAGGAAAAAGCTAAAAATTTCAGAATTGCACCGTGCAATGTGGAGATATTACTGTTTGTGCATTTACAATATTCATTGATTTTTGCCATTGAAAAACATGTTTTTCATATACCAGAAATGTTTGAAGCTACTGACTGAATGAAAGGAGCTGGCATCTCACTCTCTTTGAATCTTCTTTATCATGCTAGGATTAGCAGGAAAAAGCAAAAAAATTCAGAATTGCACCTTGCAATGTGGAGATATTACTGTTTGTGCATTTACAATATTCATTGATTTTTGCCATTGAAAAACATGTTTTTCATATACCAGAAATGTTTGAAGCTACTGACTGAATGAAAGGAGCTGGCATCTCACTCTCTTTGAATCTTCTTTATCATGCTAGGATTAACAGGAAAAAGCTAAAAATTTCAGAATTGCACCGTGCAATGTGGAGATATTACTGTTTGTGCATTTACAATATTCATTGATTTTTGCCATTGAAAAACATGTTTTTCATATACCAGAAATGATTGAAGCTACTGACTGAATGAAAGGAGCTGGCATCTCACTCTCTTTGAATCTTCTTTATCATGCTAGGATTAGCAGGAAAAAGCAAAAAATTTCAGAATTGCACCTTGCAATGTGGAGATATTACTGTTTGTGCATTTACAATATTCATTGATTTTTGCCATTGAAAAACATGTTTTTCATATACCAGAAATGTTTGAAGCTACTGACTGAATGAAAGGAGCTGGCATCTCACTCTCTTTGAATCTTCTTTATCATGCTAGGATTAACAGGAAAAAGCAAAAAATTTCAGAATTGCACCTTGCAATGCGGAGAAATTACAGTTTGTGCATTTACAATATTCATTGATTTTTGCCATTGAAAAACATCCAGAAATGATTGAAGCTACTGACTGAATGAAAGGAGCTGGCATCTCACTCTCTTTGAATCTTCTTTATCATGCTAAGAGGAGCAGGAAAAAGCAAAAAATTTCAGAATTGCACCTTGCAATGCGGAGAAATTACTGTTTGTGCATTTACAATATTCATTGATTTTTGCCATTGAAAAACATCATGTTATTCATATACCAGAAATGTTTGAAGCTACTGACTGAATGAAAGGAGCTGGCATCTCACTCTCTTTGAATCTTCTTTATCATGCTAAGAGGAGCAGGAAAAAGCAAAAAATTTCAGAATTGCACCTTGCAATGTGGAGAAATTACTGTTTGTGCATTTACAATATTCATTGATTTTTACCATTGAAAAACGTCCAGAAATGATTGAAGCTACTGACTGAATGAAAGTAGCTGGCATCTCACTCTCTTTGAATCTTCTTTATCATGCTAAGAGGAGCAGGAAAAAGCAAAAAATTTCAGACTTGCACCTTGCAATGCGGAGAAATTACTGTTTGTGCATTTACAATATTCATTGATTTTTGCCATTGAAAAACATTGTTATTCATATACCAGAAATGTTTGAAGCTACTGACTGAATGAAAGTAGCTGGCATCTCACTCTCTTTGAATCTTCTTTATCATGCTAAGAGGAGCAGGAAAAATCAAAAAATTTCAGAATTGCACCTTGCAATGCGGAGAAATTACTGTTTGTGCATTTACAATATTCATTGATTTTTGCCATTGAAAAACGTCCAGAAATGATTGAAGCTACTGACTGAATGAAAGGAGCTGGCATCTCACTCTCTTTGAATCTTCTTTATCATGCTAGGATTAACAGGAAAAAGCTAAAAATTTCAGAATTGCACCTTGCAATGTGGAGATATTACTGTTTGTGCATTTACAATATTCATTGATTTTTGCCATTGAAAAACATGTTTTTCATATACCAGAAATGTTTGAAGCTACTGACTGAATGAAAGGAGCTGGCATCTCACTCTCTTTGAATCTTCTTTATCATGCTAGGATTAACAGGAAAAAGCAAAAAATTTCAGAATTGCACCTTGCAATGTGGAGATATTACTGTTTGTGCATTTACAATATTCATTGATTTTTGCCATTGAAAAACATGTTTTTCATATACCAGAAATGTTTGAAGCTACTGACTGAATGAAAGGAGCTGGCATCTCACTCTCTTTGAATCTTCTTTATCATGCTAGGATTAACAGGAAAAAGCTAAAAATTTCAGAATTGCACCTTGCAATGTGGAGATATTACTGTTTGTGCATTTACAATATTCATTGATTTTTGCCATTGAAAAACATGTTTTTCATATACCAGAAATGTTTGAAGCTACTGACTGAATGAAAGGAGCTGGCATCTCACTCTCTTTGAATCTTCTTTATCATGCTAGGATTAACAGGAAAAAGCTAAAAATTTCAGAATTGCACCGTGCAATGTGGAGATATTACTGTTTGTGCATTTACAATATTCATTGATTTTTGCCATTGAAAAACATGTTTTTCATATACCAGAAATGTTTGAAGCTACTGACTGAATGAAAGGAGCTGGCATCTCACTCTCTTTGAATCTTCTTTATCATGCTAGGATTAGCAGGAAAAAGCAAAAAATTTCAGAATTGCACCTTGCAATGTGGAGATATTACTGTTTGTGCATTTACAATATTCATTGAGTTTTGCCATTGAAAAACATGTTTTTCATATACCAGAAATGTTTGAAGCTACTGACTGAATGAAAGGAGCTGGCATCTCACTCTCTTTGAATCTTCTTTATCATGCTAGGATTAACAGGAAAAAGCTAAAAATTTCAGAATTGCACCGTGCAATGTGGAGATATTACTGTTTGTGCATTTACAATATTCATTGATTTTTGCCATTGAAAAACATGTTTTTCATATACCAGAAATGTTTGAAGCTACTGACTGAATGAAAGGAGCTGGCATCTCACTCTCTTTGAATCTTCTTTATCATGCTAGGATTAGCAGGAAAAAGCAAAAAATTTCAGAATTGCACCTTGCAATGTGGAGATATTACTGTTTGTGCATTTACAATATTCATTGATTTTTGCCATTGAAAAACATGTTTTTCATATACCAGAAATGTTTGAAGCTACTGACTGAATGAAAGGAGCTGGCATCTCACTCTCTTTGAATCTTCTTTATCATGCTAGGATTAACAGGAAAAAGCTAAAAATTTCAGAATTGCACCGTGCAATGTGGAGATATTACTGTTTGTGCATTTACAATATTCATTGATTTTTGCCATTGAAAAACATGTTTTTCATATACCAGAAATGTTTGAAGCTACTGACTGAATGAAAGGAGCTGGCATCTCACTCTCTTTGAATCTTCTTTATCATGCTAGGATTAACAGGAAAAAGCTAAAAATTTCAGAATTGCACCGTGCAATGTGGAGATATTACTGTTTGTGCATTTACAATATTCATTGATTTTTGCCATTGAAAAACATGTTTTTCATATACCAGAAATGATTGAAGCTACTGACTGAATGAAAGGAGCTGGCATCTCACTCTCTTTGAATCTTCTTTATCATGCTAGGATTAGCAGGAAAAAGCAAAAAATTTCAGAATTGCACCTTGCAATGTGGAGATATTACTGTTTGTGCATTTACAATATTCATTGATTTTTGCCATTGAAAAACATGTTTTTCATATACCAGAAATGTTTGAAGCTACTGACTGAATGAAAGGAGCTGGCATCTCACTCTCTTTGAATCTTCTTTATCATGCTAGGATTAACAGGAAAAAGCAAAAAATTTCAGAATTGCACCTTGCAATGCGGAGAAATTACAGTTTGTGCATTTACAATATTCACTGATTTTTGCCATTGAAAAACATCCAGAAATGATTGAAGCTACTGACTGAATGAAAGGAGCTGGCATCTCACTCTCTTTGAATCTTCTTTATCATGCTAAGAGGAGCAGGAAAAAGCAAAAAATTTCAGAATTGCACCTTGCAATGCGGAGAAATTACTGTTTGTGCATTTACAATATTCATTGATTTTTGCCATTGAAAAACATCATGTTATTCATATACCAGAAATGTTTGAAGCTACTGACTGAATGAAAGGAGCTGGCATCTCACTCTCTTTGAATCTTCTTTATCATGCTAAGAGGAGCAGGAAAAAGCAAAAAATTTCAGAATTGCACCTTGCAATGTGGAGAAATTACTGTTTGTGCATTTACAATATTCATTGATTTTTACCATTGAAAAACGTCCAGAAATGATTGAAGCTACTGACTGAATGAAAGGAGCTGGCATCTCACTCTCTTTGAATCTTCTTTATCATGCTAAGAGGAGCAGGAAAAAGCAAAAAATTTCAGAATTGCACCTTGCAATGCGGAGAAATTACTGTTTGTGCATTTACAATATTCATTGATTTTTGCCATTGAAAAACATCGTTATTCATATACCAGAAATGTTTGAAGCTACTGACTGAATGAAAGGAGCTGGCATCTCACTCTCTTTGAATCTTCTTTATCATGCTAAGAGGAGCAGGAAAAAGCAAAAAATTTCAGAATTGCACCTTGCAATGTGGAGAAATTACTGTTTGTGCATTTACAATATTCATTGATTTATACCATTGAAAAACGTCCAGAAATGATTGAAGCTACTGACTGAATGAAAGTAGCTGGCATCTCACTCTCTTTGAATCTTCTTTATCATGCTAAGAGGAGCAGGAAAAAGCAAAAAATTTCAGACTTGCACCTTGCAATGCGGAGAAATTACTGTTTGTGCATTTACAATATTCATTGATTTTTGCCATTGAAAAACATTATGTTATTCATATACCAGAAATGTTTGAAGCTGACTGAATGAAAGTAGCTGGCATCTCACTCTCTTTGAATCTTCTTTATCATGCTAAGAGGAGCAGGAAAAATCAAAAAATTTCAGAATTGCACCTTGCAATGCGGAGAAATTACTGTTTGTGCATTTACAATATTCATTGATTTTTGCCATTGAAAAACGTCCAGAAATGATTGAAGCTACTGACTGAATGAAAGGAGCTGGCATCTCACTCTCTTTGAATCTTCTTTATCATGCTAAGAGGAGCAGGAAAAAGCAAAAAATTTCAGAATTGCACCTTGCAATGCGGAGAAATTACTGTTTGTGCATTTACAATATTCATTGATTTTTGCCATTGAAAAACATCATGTTATTCATATACCAGAAATGATTGAAGCTACTGACTGAATGAAAGGAGCTGGCATCTCACTCTCTTTGAATCTTCTTTATCATGCTAGGATTAGCAGGAAAAAGCAAAAAATTTCAGAATTGCACCTTGCAATGTGGAGATATTACTGTTTGTGCATTTACAATATTCATTGATTTTTGCCATTGAAAAACATGTTTTTCATATACCAGAAATGTTTGAAGCTACTGACTGAATGAAAGGAGCTGGCATCTCACTCTCTTTGAATCTTCTTTATCATGCTAGGATTAACAGGAAAAAGCTAAAAATTTCAGAATTGCACCGTGCAATGTGGAGATATTACTGTTTGTGCATTTACAATATTCATTGATTTTTGCCATTGAAAAACATGTTTTTCATATACCAGAAATGTTTGAAGCTACTGACTGAATGAAAGGAGCTGGCATCTCACTCTCTTTGAATCTTCTTTATCATGCTAGGATTAGCAGGAAAAAGCAAAAAATTTCAGAATTGCACCTTGCAATGTGGAGATATTACTGTTTGTGCATTTACAATATTCATTGATTTTTGCCATTGAAAAACGTTTTTCATATACCAGAAATGTTTGAAGCTACTGACTGAATGAAAGGAGCTGGCATCTCACTCTCTTTGAATCTTCTTTATCATGCTAGGATTAACAGGAAAAAGCAAAAAATTTCAGAATTGCACCTTGCAATGTGGAGATATTACTGTTTGTGCATTTACAATATTCATTGATTTTTGCCATTGAAAAACATGTTTTTCATATACCAGAAATGTTTGAAGCTACTGACTGAATGAAAGGAGCTGGCATCTCACTCTCTTTGAATCTTCTTTATCATGCTAGGATTAACAGGAAAAAGCTAAAAATTTCAGAATTGCACCGTGCAATGTGGAGATATTACTGTTTGTGCATTTACAATATTCATTGATTTTTGCCATTGAAAAACATGTTTTTCATATACCAGAAATGATTGAAGCTACTGACTGAATGAAAGGAGCTGGCATCTCACTCTCTTTGAATCTTCTTTATCATGCTAGGATTAGCAGGAAAAAGCAAAAAATTTCAGAATTGCACCTTGCAATGTGGAGATATTACTGTTTGTGCATTTACAATATTCATTGATTTTTGCCATTGAAAAACATGTTTTTCATATACCAGAAATGTTTGAAGCTACTGACTGAATGAAAGGAGCTGGCATCTCACTCTCTTTGAATCTTCTTTATCATGCTAGGATTAACAGGAAAAAGCAAAAAATTTCAGAATTGCACCTTGCAATGTGGAGATATTACTGTTTGTGCATTTACAATATTCATTGATTTTTGCCATTGAAAAACATGTTTTTCATATACCAGAAATGTTTGAAGCTACTGACTGAATGAAAGGAGCTGCCATCTCACTCTCTTTGAATCTTCTTTATCATGCTAGGATTAACAGGAAAAAGCTAAAAATTTCAGAATTGCACCGTGCAATGTGGAGATATTACTGTTTGTGCATTTACAATATTCATTGATTTTTGCCATTGAAAAACATGTTTTTCATATACCAGAAATGTTTGAAGCTACTGACTGAATGAAAGGAGCTGGCATCTCACTCTCTTTGAATCTTCTTTATCATGCTAGGATTAGCAGGAAAAAGCAAAAAATTTCAGAATTGCACCTTGCAATGTGGAGATATTACTGTTTGTGCATTTACAATATTCATTGATTTTTGCCATTGAAAAACATGTTTTTCATATACCAGAAATGTTTGAAGCTACTGACTGAATGAAAGGAGCTGGCATCTCACTCTCTTTGAATCTTCTTTATCATGCTAGGATTAACAGGAAAAAGCAAAAAATTTCAGAATTGCACCTTGCAATGTGGAGATATTACTGTTTGTGCATTTACAATATTCATTGATTTTTGCCATTGAAAAACATGTTTTTCATATACCAGAAATGTTTGAAGCTACTGACTGAATGAAAGGAGCTTGGCATCTCACTCTCTTTGAATCTTCTTTATCATGCTAGGATTAACAGGAAAAAGCTAAAAATTTCAGAATTGCACCTTGCAATGTGGAGATATTACTGTTTGTGCATTTACAATATTCATTGATTTTTGCCATTGAAAAACATGTTTTTCATATACCAGAAATGTTTGAAGCTACTGACTGAATGAAAGGAGCTGGCATCTCACTCTTTGAATCTTCTTTATCATGCTAGGATTAACAGGAAAAAGCTAAAAATTTCAGAATTGCACCGTGCAATGCGGAGAAATTACTGTTTGTGCATTTACAATATTCATTGATTTTTGCCATTGAAAAACATCGTTATTCATATACCAGAAATGTTTGAAGCTACTGACTGAATGAAAGGAGCTGGCATCTCACTCTCTTTGAATCTTCTTTATCATGCTAAGAGGAGCAGGAAAAAGCAAAAAATTTCAGAATTGCACCTTGCAATGTGGAGAAATTACTGTTTGTGCATTTACAATATTCATTGATTTATACCATTGAAAAACGTCCAGAAATGATTGAAGCTACTGACTGAATGAAAGTAGCTGGCATCTCACTCTCTTTGAATCTTCTTTATCATGCTAAGAGGAGCAGGAAAAAGCAAAAAATTTCAGACTTGCACCTTGCAATGCGGAGAAATTACTGTTTGTGCATTTACAATATTCATTGATTTTTGCCATTGAAAAACATTATGTTATTCATATACCAGAAATGTTTGAAGCTGACTGAATGAAAGTAGCTGGCATCTCACTCTCTTTGAATCTTCTTTATCATGCTAAGAGGAGCAGGAAAAATCAAAAAATTTCAGAATTGCACCTTGCAATGCGGAGAAATTACTGTTTGTGCATTTACAATATTCATTGATTTTTGCCATTGAAAAACGTCCAGAAATGATTGAAGCTACTGACTGAATGAAAGGAGCTGGCATCTCACTCTCTTTGAATCTTCTTTATCATGCTAAGAGGAGCAGGAAAAAGCAAAAAATTTCAGAATTGCACCTTGCAATGCGGAGAAATTACTGTTTGTGCATTTACAATATTCATTGATTTTTGCCATTGAAAAACATCATGTTATTCATATACCAGAAATGATTGAAGCTACTGACTGAATGAAAGGAGCTGGCATCTCACTCTCTTTGAATCTTCTTTATCATGCTAGGATTAGCAGGAAAAAGCAAAAAATTTCAGAATTGCACCTTGCAATGTGGAGATATTACTGTTTGTGCATTTACAATATTCATTGATTTTTGCCATTGAAAAACATGTTTTTCATATACCAGAAATGTTTGAAGCTACTGACTGAATGAAAGGAGCTGGCATCTCACTCTCTTTGAATCTTCTTTATCATGCTAGGATTAACAGGAAAAAGCTAAAAATTTCAGAATTGCACCGTGCAATGTGGAGATATTACTGTTTGTGCATTTACAATATTCATTGATTTTTGCCATTGAAAAACATGTTTTTCATATACCAGAAATGTTTGAAGCTACTGACTGAATGAAAGGAGCTGGCATCTCACTCTCTTTGAATCTTCTTTATCATGCTAGGATTAGCAGGAAAAAGCAAAAAATTTCAGAATTGCACCTTGCAATGTGGAGATATTACTGTTTGTGCATTTACAATATTCATTGATTTTTGCCATTGAAAAACGTTTTTCATATACCAGAAATGTTTGAAGCTACTGACTGAATGAAAGGAGCTGGCATCTCACTCTCTTTGAATCTTCTTTATCATGCTAGGATTAACAGGAAAAAGCAAAAAATTTCAGAATTGCACCTTGCAATGTGGAGATATTACTGTTTGTGCATTTACAATATTCATTGATTTTTGCCATTGAAAAACATGTTTTTCATATACCAGAAATGTTTGAAGCTACTGACTGAATGAAAGGAGCTGGCATCTCACTCTCTTTGAATCTTCTTTATCATGCTAGGATTAACAGGAAAAAGCTAAAAATTTCAGAATTGCACCGTGCAATGTGGAGATATTACTGTTTGTGCATTTACAATATTCATTGATTTTTGCCATTGAAAAACATGTTTTTCATATACCAGAAATGATTGAAGCTACTGACTGAATGAAAGGAGCTGGCATCTCACTCTCTTTGAATCTTCTTTATCATGCTAGGATTAGCAGGAAAAAGCAAAAAATTTCAGAATTGCACCTTGCAATGTGGAGATATTACTGTTTGTGCATTTACAATATTCATTGATTTTTGCCATTGAAAAACATGTTTTTCATATACCAGAAATGTTTGAAGCTACTGACTGAATGAAAGGAGCTGGCATCTCACTCTCTTTGAATCTTCTTTATCATGCTAGGATTAACAGGAAAAAGCAAAAAATTTCAGAATTGCACCTTGCAATGTGGAGATATTACTGTTTGTGCATTTACAATATTCATTGATTTTTGCCATTGAAAAACATGTTTTTCATATACCAGAAATGTTTGAAGCTACTGACTGAATGAAAGGAGCTGCCATCTCACTCTCTTTGAATCTTCTTTATCATGCTAGGATTAACAGGAAAAAGCTAAAAATTTCAGAATTGCACCGTGCAATGTGGAGATATTACTGTTTGTGCATTTACAATATTCATTGATTTTTGCCATTGAAAAACATGTTTTTCATATACCAGAAATGTTTGAAGCTACTGACTGAATGAAAGGAGCTGGCATCTCACTCTCTTTGAATCTTCTTTATCATGCTAAGAGGAGCAGGAAAAAGCAAAAAATTTCAGAATTGCACCTTGCAATGCGGAGAAATTACTGTTTGTGCATTTACAATATTCATTGATTTTTGCCATTGAAAAACATCATGTTATTCATATACCAGAAATGATTGAAGCTACTGACTGAATGAAAGGAGCTGGCATCTCACTCTCTTTGAATCTTCTTTATCATGCTAGGATTAGCAGGAAAAAGCAAAAAATTTCAGAATTGCACCTTGCAATGTGGAGATATTACTGTTTGTGCATTTACAATATTCATTGATTTTTGCCATTGAAAAACATGTTTTTCATATACCAGAAATGTTTGAAGCTACTGACTGAATGAAAGGAGCTGGCATCTCACTCTCTTTGAATCTTCTTTATCATGCTAGGATTAACAGGAAAAAGCTAAAAATTTCAGAATTGCACCGTGCAATGTGGAGATATTACTGTTTGTGCATTTACAATATTCATTGATTTTTGCCATTGAAAAACATGTTTTTCATATACCAGAAATGTTTGAAGCTACTGACTGAATGAAAGGAGCTGGCATCTCACTCTCTTTGAATCTTCTTTATCATGCTAGGATTAGCAGGAAAAAGCAAAAAATTTCAGAATTGCACCTTGCAATGTGGAGATATTACTGTTTGTGCATTTACAATATTCATTGATTTTTGCCATTGAAAAACGTTTTTCATATACCAGAAATGTTTGAAGCTACTGACTGAATGAAAGGAGCTGGCATCTCACTCTCTTTGAATCTTCTTTATCATGCTAGGATTAACAGGAAAAAGCAAAAAATTTCAGAATTGCACCTTGCAATGTGGAGATATTACTGTTTGTGCATTTACAATATTCATTGATTTTTGCCATTGAAAAACATGTTTTTCATATACCAGAAATGTTTGAAGCTACTGACTGAATGAAAGGAGCTGGCATCTCACTCTCTTTGAATCTTCTTTATCATGCTAGGATTAACAGGAAAAAGCTAAAAATTTCAGAATTGCACCGTGCAATGTGGAGATATTACTGTTTGTGCATTTACAATATTCATTGATTTTTGCCATTGAAAAACATGTTTTTCATATACCAGAAATGATTGAAGCTACTGACTGAATGAAAGGAGCTGGCATCTCACTCTCTTTGAATCTTCTTTATCATGCTAGGATTAGCAGGAAAAAGCAAAAAATTTCAGAATTGCACCTTGCAATGTGGAGATATTACTGTTTGTGCATTTACAATATTCATTGATTTTTGCCATTGAAAAACATGTTTTTCATATACCAGAAATGTTTGAAGCTACTGACTGAATGAAAGGAGCTGGCATCTCACTCTCTTTGAATCTTCTTTATCATGCTAGGATTAACAGGAAAAAGCAAAAAATTTCAGAATTGCACCTTGCAATGTGGAGATATTACTGTTTGTGCATTTACAATATTCATTGATTTTTGCCATTGAAAAACATGTTTTTCATATACCAGAAATGTTTGAAGCTACTGACTGAATGAAAGGAGCTGCCATCTCACTCTCTTTGAATCTTCTTTATCATGCTAGGATTAACAGGAAAAAGCTAAAAATTTCAGAATTGCACCGTGCAATGTGGAGATATTACTGTTTGTGCATTTACAATATTCATTGATTTTTGCCATTGAAAAACATGTTTTTCATATACCAGAAATGTTTGAAGCTACTGACTGAATGAAAGGAGCTGGCATCTCACTCTCTTTGAATCTTCTTTATCATGCTAGGATTAGCAGGAAAAAGCAAAAAATTTCAGAATTGCACCTTGCAATGTGGAGATATTACTGTTTGTGCATTTACAATATTCATTGATTTTTGCCATTGAAAAACATGTTTTTCATATACCAGAAATGTTTGAAGCTACTGACTGAATGAAAGGAGCTGGCATCTCACTCTCTTTGAATCTTCTTTATCATGCTAGGATTAACAGGAAAAAGCAAAAAATTTCAGAATTGCACCTTGCAATGTGGAGATATTACTGTTTGTGCATTTACAATATTCATTGATTTTTGCCATTGAAAAACATGTTTTTCATATACCAGAAATGTTTGAAGCTACTGACTGAATGAAAGGAGCTTGGCATCTCACTCTCTTTGAATCTTCTTTATCATGCTAGGATTAACAGGAAAAAGCTAAAAATTTCAGAATTGCACCTTGCAATGTGGAGATATTACTGTTTGTGCATTTACAATATTCATTGATTTTTGCCATTGAAAAACATGTTTTTCATATACCAGAAATGTTTGAAGCTACTGACTGAATGAAAGGAGCTGGCATCTCACTCTTTGAATCTTTATCATGCTAGGATTAACAGGAAAAAGCTAAAAATTTCAGAATTGCACCGTGCAATGTGGAGATATTACTGTTTGTGCATTTACAATATTCATTGATTTTTGCCATTGAAAAACATGTTTTTCATATACCAGAAATGATTGAAGCTACTGACTGAATGAAAGGAGCTGGCATCTCACTCTCTTTGAATCTTCTTTATCATGCTAGGATTAGCAGGAAAAAGCAAAAAATTTCAGAATTGCACCTTGCAATGTGGAGATATTACTGTTTGTGCATTTACAATATTCATTGATTTTTGCCATTGAAAAACATGTTTTTCATATACCAGAAATGTTTGAAGCTACTGACTGAATGAAAGGAGCTGGCATCTCACTCTCTTTGAATCTTCTTTATCATGCTAGGATTAACAGGAAAAAGCAAAAAATTTCAGAATTGCACCTTGCAATGTGGAGATATTACTGTTTGTGCATTTACAATATTCATTGATTTTTGCCATTGAAAAACATGTTTTTCATATACCAGAAATGTTTGAAGCTACTGACTGAATGAAAGGAGCTGGCATCTCACTCTCTTTGAATCTTCTTTATCATGCTAGGATTAACAGGAAAAAGCTAAAAATTTCAGAATTGCACCTTGCAATGTGGAGATATTACTGTTTGTGCATTTACAATATTCATTGATTTTTGCCATTGAAAAACATGTTTTTCATATACCAGAAATGTTTGAAGCTACTGACTGAATGAAAGGAGCTGGCATCTCACTCTCTTTGAATCTTCTTTATCATGCTAGGATTAACAGGAAAAAGCTAAAAATTTCAGAATTGCACCGTGCAATGTGGAGATATTACTGTTTGTGCATTTACAATATTCATTGATTTTTGCCATTGAAAAACATGTTTTTCATATACCAGAAATGTTTGAAGCTACTGACTGAATGAAAGGAGCTGGCATCTCACTCTCTTTGAATCTTCTTTATCATGCTAGGATTAGCAGGAAAAAGCAAAAAATTTCAGAATTGCACCGTGCAATGTGGAGATATTACTGTTTGTGCATTTACAATATTCATTGATTTTTGCCATTGAAAAACATGTTTTTCATATACCAGAAATGTTTGAAGCTACTGACTGAATGAAAGGAGCTGGCATCTCACTCTCTTTGAATCTTCTTTATCATGCTAGGATTAGCAGGAAAAAGCAAAAAATTTCAGAATTGCACCTTGCAATGTGGAGATATTACTGTTTGTGCATTTACAATATTCATTGATTTTTGCCATTGAAAAACATGTTTTTCATATACCAGAAATGTTTGAAGCTACTGACTGAATGAAAGGAGCTGGCATCTCACTCTCTTTGAATCTTCTTTATCATGCTAGGATTAACAGGAAAAAGCTAAAAATTTCAGAATTGCACCGTGCAATGTGGAGATATTACTGTTTGTGCATTTACAATATTCATTGATTTTTGCCATTGAAAAACATGTTTTTCATATACCAGAAATGTTTGAAGCTACTGACTGAATGAAAGGAGCTGGCATCTCACTCTCTTTGAATCTTCTTTATCATGCTAGGATTAGCAGGAAAAAGCAAAAAATTTCAGAATTGCACCTTGCAATGTGGAGATATTACTGTTTGTGCATTTACAATATTCATTGATTTTTGCCATTGAAAAACATGTTTTTCATATACCAGAAATGTTTGAAGCTACTGACTGAATGAAAGGAGCTGGCATCTCACTCTCTTTGAATCTTCTTTATCATGCTAGGATTAACAGGAAAAAGCTAAAAATTTCAGAATTGCACCGTGCAATGTGGAGATATTACTGTTTGTGCATTTACAATATTCATTGATTTTTGCCATTGAAAAACATGTTTTTCATATACCAGAAATGATTGAAGCTACTGACTGAATGAAAGGAGCTGGCATCTCACTCTCTTTGAATCTTCTTTATCATGCTAGGATTAGCAGGAAAAAGCAAAAAATTTCAGAATTGCACCTTGCAATGTGGAGATATTACTGTTTGTGCATTTACAATATTCATTGATTTTTGCCATTGAAAAACGTTTTTCATATACCAGAAATGTTTGAAGCTACTGACTGAATGAAAGGAGCTGGCATCTCACTCTCTTTGAATCTTCTTTATCATGCTAGGATTAACAGGAAAAAGCAAAAAATTTCAGAATTGCACCTTGCAATGTGGAGATATTACTGTTTGTGCATTTACAATATTCATTGATTTTTGCCATTGAAAAACATGTTTTTCATATACCAGAAATGTTTGAAGCTACTGACTGAATGAAAGGAGCTGGCATCTCACTCTCTTTGAATCTTCTTTATCATGCTAGGATTAACAGGAAAAAGCTAAAAATTTCAGAATTGCACCGTGCAATGTGGAGATATTACTGTTTGTGCATTTACAATATTCATTGATTTTTGCCATTGAAAAACATGTTTTTCATATACCAGAAATGATTGAAGCTACTGACTGAATGAAAGGAGCTGGCATCTCACTCTCTTTGAATCTTCTTTATCATGCTAGGATTAGCAGGAAAAAGCAAAAAATTTCAGAATTGCACCTTGCAATGTGGAGATATTACTGTTTGTGCATTTACAATATTCATTGATTTTTGCCATTGAAAAACATGTTTTTCATATACCAGAAATGTTTGAAGCTACTGACTGAATGAAAGGAGCTGGCATCTCACTCTCTTTGAATCTTCTTTATCATGCTAGGATTAACAGGAAAAAGCAAAAAATTTCAGAATTGCACCTTGCAATGTGGAGATATTACTGTTTGTGCATTTACAATATTCATTGATTTTTGCCATTGAAAAACATGTTTTTCATATACCAGAAATGTTTGAAGCTACTGACTGAATGAAAGGAGCTGGCATCTCACTCTCTTTGAATCTTCTTTATCATGCTAGGATTAACAGGAAAAAGCTAAAAATTTCAGAATTGCACCGTGCAATGTGGAGATATTACTGTTTGTGCATTTACAATATTCATTGATTTTTGCCATTGAAAAATATGTTTTTCATATACCAGAAATGTTTGAAGCTACTGACTGAATGAAAGGAGCTGGCATCTCACTCTCTTTGAATCTTCTTTATCATGCTAGGATTAGCAGGAAAAAGCAAAAAATTTCAGAATTGCACCTTGCAATGTGGAGATATTACTGTTTGTGCATTTACAATATTCATTGATTTTTGCCATTGAAAAACATGTTTTTCATATACCAGAAATGTTTGAAGCTACTGACTGAATGAAAGGAGCTGGCATCTCACTCTCTTTGAATCTTCTTTATCATGCTAGGATTAACAGGAAAAAGCTAAAAATTTCAGAATTGCACCGTGCAATGTGGAGATATTACTGTTTGTGCATTTACAATATTCATTGATTTTTGCCATTGAAAAACATGTTTTTCATATACCAGAAATGTTTGAAGCTACTGACTGAATGAAAGGAGCTGGCATCTCACTCTCTTTGAATCTTCATCATGCTAGGATTAGCAGGAAAAAGCAAAAAATTTCAGAATTGCACCTTGCAATGTGGAGATATTACTGTTTGTGCATTTACAATATTCATTGATTTTTGCCATTGAAAAACATGTTTTTCATATACCAGAAATGTTTGAAGCTACTGACTGAATGAAAGTAGCTGGCATCTCACTCTCTTTGAATCTTCTTTATCATGCTAGGATTAACAGGAAAAAGCTAAAAATTTCAGAATTGCACCGTGCAATGTGGAGATATTACTGTTTGTGCATTTACAATATTCATTGATTTTTGCCATTGAAAAACATGTTTTTCATATACCAGAAATGTTTGAAGCTACTGACTGAATGAAAGGAGCTGGCATCTCACTCTCTTTGAATCTTCTTTATCATGCTAGGATTAGCAGGAAAAAGCAAAAAATTTCAGAATTGCACCTTGCAATGTGGAGATATTACTGTTTGTGCATTTACAATATTCATTGATTTTTGCCATTGAAAAACGTTTTTCATATACCAGAAATGTTTGAAGCTACTGACTGAATGAAAGGAGCTGGCATCTCACTCTCTTTGAATCTTCTTTATCATGCTAGGATTAACAGGAAAAAGCAAAAAATTTCAGAATTGCACCTTGCAATGTGGAGATATTACTGTTTGTGCATTTACAATATTCATTGATTTTTGCCATTGAAAAACATGTTTTTCATATACCAGAAATGTTTGAAGCTACTGACTGAATGAAAGGAGCTGGCATCTCACTCTCTTTGAATCTTCTTTATCATGCTAGGATTAACAGGAAAAAGCTAAAAATTTCAGAATTGCACCGTGCAATGTGGAGATATTACTGTTTGTGCATTTACAATATTCATTGATTTTTGCCATTGAAAAACATGTTTTTCATATACCAGAAATGTTTGAAGCTACTGACTGAATGAAAGGAGCTGGCATCTCACTCTCTTTGAATCTTCTTTATCATGCTAGGATTAGCAGGAAAAAGCAAAAAATTTCAGAATTGCACCTTGCAATGTGGAGATATTACTGTTTGTGCATTTACAATATTCATTGATTTTTGCCATTGAAAAACGTTTTTCATATACCAGAAATGTTTGAAGCTACTGACTGAATGAAAGGAGCTGGCATCTCACTCTCTTTGAATCTTCTTTATCATGCTAGGATTAGCAGGAAAAAGCAAAAAATTTCAGAATTGCACCTTGCAATGTGGAGATATTACTGTTTGTGCATTTACAATATTCATTGATTTTTGCCATTGAAAAACATGTTTTTCATATACCAGAAATGTTTGAAGCTACTGACTGAATGAAAGGAGCTGGCATCTCACTCTCTTTGAATCTTCTTTATCATGCTAGGATTAACAGGAAAAAGCAAAAAATTTCAGAATTGCACCTTGCAATGCGGAGAAATTACAGTTTGTGCATTTACAATATTCATTGATTTTTGCCATTGAAAAACATCCAGAAATGATTGAAGCTACTGACTGAATGAAAGGAGCTGGCATCTCACTCTCTTTGAATCTTCTTTATCATGCTAAGAGGAGCAGGAAAAAGCAAAAAATTTCAGAATTGCACCTTGCAATGCGGAGAAATTACTGTTTGTGCATTTACAATATTCATTGATTTTTGCCATTGAAAAACATCGTTATTCATATACCAGAAATGTTTGAAGCTACTGACTGAATGAAAGGAGCTGGCATCTCACTCTCTTTGAATCTTCTTTATCATGCTAAGAGGAGCAGGAAAAAGCAAAAAATTTCAGAATTGCACCTTGCAATGTGGAGAAATTACTGTTTGTGCATTTACAATATTCATTGATTTATACCATTGAAAAACGTCCAGAAATGATTGAAGCTACTGACTGAATGAAAGTAGCTGGCATCTCACTCTCTTTGAATCTTCTTTATCATGCTAAGAGGAGCAGGAAAAAGCAAAAAATTTCAGACTTGCACCTTGCAATGCGGAGAAATTACTGTTTGTGCATTTACAATATTCATTGATTTTTGCCATTGAAAAACATTATGTTATTCATATACCAGAAATGTTTGAAGCTGACTGAATGAAAGTAGCTGGCATCTCACTCTCTTTGAATCTTCTTTATCATGCTAAGAGGAGCAGGAAAAATCAAAAAATTTCAGAATTGCACCTTGCAATGCGGAGAAATTACTGTTTGTGCATTTACAATATTCATTGATTTTTGCCATTGAAAAACGTCCAGAAATGATTGAAGCTACTGACTGAATGAAAGGAGCTGGCATCTCACTCTCTTTGAATCTTCTTTATCATGCTAAGAGGAGCAGGAAAAAGCAAAAAATTTCAGAATTGCACCTTGCAATGCGGAGAAATTACTGTTTGTGCATTTACAATATTCATTGATTTTTGCCATTGAAAAACATGTTATTCATATACCAGAAATGATTGAAGCTACTGACTGAATGAAAGGAGCTGGCATCTCACTCTCTTTGAATCTTCTTTATCATGCTAGGATTAGCAGGAAAAAGCAAAAAATTTCAGAATTGCACCTTGCAATGTGGAGATATTACTGTTTGTGCATTTACAATATTCATTGATTTTTGCCATTGAAAAACATGTTTTTCATATACCAGAAATGTTTGAAGCTACTGACTGAATGAAAGGAGCTGGCATCTCACTCTCTTTGAATCTTCTTTATCATGCTAGGATTAACAGGAAAAAGCTAAAAATTTCAGAATTGCACCGTGCAATGTGGAGATATTACTGTTTGTGCATTTACAATATTCATTGATTTTTGCCATTGAAAAACATGTTTTTCATATACCAGAAATGTTTGAAGCTACTGACTGAATGAAAGGAGCTGGCATCTCACTCTCTTTGAATCTTCTTTATCATGCTAGGATTAGCAGGAAAAAGCAAAAAATTTCAGAATTGCACCTTGCAATGTGGAGATATTACTGTTTGTGCATTTACAATATTCATTGATTTTTGCCATTGAAAAACGTTTTTCATATACCAGAAATGTTTGAAGCTACTGACTGAATGAAAGGAGCTGGCATCTCACTCTCTTTGAATCTTCTTTATCATGCTAAGAGGAGCAGGAAAAAGCAAAAAATTTCAGAATTGCACCTTGCAATGCGGAGAAATTACTGTTTGTGCATTTACAATATTCATTGATTTTTGCCATTGAAAAACATGTTATTCATATACCAGAAATGATTGAAGCTACTGACTGAATGAAAGGAGCTGGCATCTCACTCTCTTTGAATCTTCTTTATCATGCTAGGATTAGCAGGAAAAAGCAAAAAATTTCAGAATTGCACCTTGCAATGTGGAGATATTACTGTTTGTGCATTTACAATATTCATTGATTTTTGCCATTGAAAAACATGTTTTTCATATACCAGAAATGTTTGAAGCTACTGACTGAATGAAAGGAGCTGGCATCTCACTCTCTTTGAATCTTCTTTATCATGCTAGGATTAACAGGAAAAAGCTAAAAATTTCAGAATTGCACCGTGCAATGTGGAGATATTACTGTTTGTGCATTTACAATATTCATTGATTTTTGCCATTGAAAAACATGTTTTTCATATACCAGAAATGTTTGAAGCTACTGACTGAATGAAAGGAGCTGGCATCTCACTCTCTTTGAATCTTCTTTATCATGCTAGGATTAGCAGGAAAAAGCAAAAAATTTCAGAATTGCACCTTGCAATGTGGAGATATTACTGTTTGTGCATTTACAATATTCATTGATTTTTGCCATTGAAAAACGTTTTTCATATACCAGAAATGTTTGAAGCTACTGACTGAATGAAAGGAGCTGGCATCTCACTCTCTTTGAATCTTCTTTATCATGCTAGGATTAACAGGAAAAAGCAAAAAATTTCAGAATTGCACCTTGCAATGTGGAGATATTACTGTTTGTGCATTTACAATATTCATTGATTTTTGCCATTGAAAAACATGTTTTTCATATACCAGAAATGTTTGAAGCTACTGACTGAATGAAAGGAGCTGGCATCTCACTCTCTTTGAATCTTCTTTATCATGCTAGGATTAACAGGAAAAAGCTAAAAATTTCAGAATTGCACCGTGCAATGTGGAGATATTACTGTTTGTGCATTTACAATATTCATTGATTTTTGCCATTGAAAAACATGTTTTTCATATACCAGAAATGATTGAAGCTACTGACTGAATGAAAGGAGCTGGCATCTCACTCTCTTTGAATCTTCTTTATCATGCTAGGATTAGCAGGAAAAAGCAAAAAATTTCAGAATTGCACCTTGCAATGTGGAGATATTACTGTTTGTGCATTTACAATATTCATTGATTTTTGCCATTGAAAAACATGTTTTTCATATACCAGAAATGTTTGAAGCTACTGACTGAATGAAAGGAGCTGGCATCTCACTCTCTTTGAATCTTCTTTATCATGCTAGGATTAACAGGAAAAAGCAAAAAATTTCAGAATTGCACCTTGCAATGTGGAGATATTACTGTTTGTGCATTTACAATATTCATTGATTTTTGCCATTGAAAAACATGTTTTTCATATACCAGAAATGTTTGAAGCTACTGACTGAATGAAAGGAGCTGCCATCTCACTCTCTTTGAATCTTCTTTATCATGCTAGGATTAACAGGAAAAAGCTAAAAATTTCAGAATTGCACCGTGCAATGTGGAGATATTACTGTTTGTGCATTTACAATATTCATTGATTTTTGCCATTGAAAAACATGTTTTTCATATACCAGAAATGTTTGAAGCTACTGACTGAATGAAAGGAGCTGGCATCTCACTCTCTTTGAATCTTCTTTATCATGCTAGGATTAGCAGGAAAAAGCAAAAAATTTCAGAATTGCACCTTGCAATGTGGAGATATTACTGTTTGTGCATTTACAATATTCATTGATTTTTGCCATTGAAAAACATGTTTTTCATATACCAGAAATGTTTGAAGCTACTGACTGAATGAAAGGAGCTGGCATCTCACTCTCTTTGAATCTTCTTTATCATGCTAGGATTAACAGGAAAAAGCAAAAAATTTCAGAATTGCACCTTGCAATGTGGAGATATTACTGTTTGTGCATTTACAATATTCATTGATTTTTGCCATTGAAAAACATGTTTTTCATATACCAGAAATGTTTGAAGCTACTGACTGAATGAAAGGAGCTTGGCATCTCACTCTCTTTGAATCTTCTTTATCATGCTAGGATTAACAGGAAAAAGCTAAAAATTTCAGAATTGCACCTTGCAATGTGGAGATATTACTGTTTGTGCATTTACAATATTCATTGATTTTTGCCATTGAAAAACATGTTTTTCATATACCAGAAATGTTTGAAGCTACTGACTGAATGAAAGGAGCTGGCATCTCACTCTTTGAATCTTCTTTATCATGCTAGGATTAACAGGAAAAAGCTAAAAATTTCAGAATTGCACCGTGCAATGTGGAGATATTACTGTTTGTGCATTTACAATATTCATTGATTTTTGCCATTGAAAAACATGTTTTTCATATACCAGAAATGATTGAAGCTACTGACTGAATGAAAGGAGCTGGCATCTCACTCTCTTTGAATCTTCTTTATCATGCTAGGATTAGCAGGAAAAAGCAAAAAATTTCAGAATTGCACCTTGCAATGTGGAGATATTACTGTTTGTGCATTTACAATATTCATTGATTTTTGCCATTGAAAAACATGTTTTTCATATACCAGAAATGTTTGAAGCTACTGACTGAATGAAAGGAGCTGGCATCTCACTCTCTTTGAATCTTCTTTATCATGCTAGGATTAACAGGAAAAAGCAAAAAATTTCAGAATTGCACCTTGCAATGTGGAGATATTACTGTTTGTGCATTTACAATATTCATTGATTTTTGCCATTGAAAAACATGTTTTTCATATACCAGAAATGATTGAAGCTACTGACTGAATGAAAGGAGCTGGCATCTCACTCTCTTTGAATCTTCTTTATCATGCTAGGATTAGCAGGAAAAAGCAAAAAATTTCAGAATTGCACCTTGCAATGTGGAGATATTACTGTTTGTGCATTTACAATATTCATTGATTTTTGCCATTGAAAAACATGTTTTTCATATACCAGAAATGTTTGAAGCTACTGACTGAATGAAAGGAGCTGGCATCTCACTCTCTTTGAATCTTCTTTATCATGCTAGGATTAACAGGAAAAAGCAAAAAATTTCAGAATTGCACCTTGCAATGTGGAGATATTACTGTTTGTGCATTTACAATATTCATTGATTTTTGCCATTGAAAAACATGTTTTTCATATACCAGAAATGTTTGAAGCTACTGACTGAATGAAAGGAGCTGGCATCTCACTCTCTTTGAATCTTCTTTATCATGCTAGGATTAGCAGGAAAAAGCAAAAAATTTCAGAATTGCACCTTGCAATGTGGAGATATTACTGTTTGTGCATTTACAATATTCATTGATTTTTGCCATTGAAAAACATGTTTTTCATATACCAGAAATGTTTGAAGCTACTGACTGAATGAAAGGAGCTGGCATCTCACTCTCTTTGAATCTTCTTTATCATGCTAGGATTAACAGGAAAAAGCTAAAAATTTCAGAATTGCACCGTGCAATGTGGAGATATTACTGTTTGTGCATTTACAATATTCATTGATTTTTGCCATTGAAAAACATGTTTTTCATATACCAGAAATGTTTGAAGCTACTGACTGAATGAAAGGAGCTGGCATCTCACTCTCTTTGAATCTTCATCATGCTAGGATTAGCAGGAAAAAGCAAAAAATTTCAGAATTGCACCTTGCAATGTGGAGATATTACTGTTTGTGCATTTACAATATTCATTGATTTTTGCCATTGAAAAACATGTTTTTCATATACCAGAAATGTTTGAAGCTACTGACTGAATGAAAGTAGCTGGCATCTCACTCTCTTTGAATCTTCTTTATCATGCTAGGATTAACAGGAAAAAGCTAAAAATTTCAGAATTGCACCGTGCAATGTGGAGATATTACTGTTTGTGCATTTACAATATTCATTGATTTTTGCCATTGAAAAACATGTTTTTCATATACCAGAAATGTTTGAAGCTACTGACTGAATGAAAGGAGCTGGCATCTCACTCTCTTTGAATCTTCTTTATCATGCTAGGATTAGCAGGAAAAAGCAAAAAATTTCAGAATTGCACCTTGCAATGTGGAGATATTACTGTTTGTGCATTTACAATATTCATTGATTTTTGCCATTGAAAAACGTTTTTCATATACCAGAAATGTTTGAAGCTACTGACTGAATGAAAGGAGCTGGCATCTCACTCTCTTTGAATCTTCTTTATCATGCTAGGATTAACAGGAAAAAGCAAAAAATTTCAGAATTGCACCTTGCAATGTGGAGATATTACTGTTTGTGCATTTACAATATTCATTGATTTTTGCCATTGAAAAACATGTTTTTCATATACCAGAAATGTTTGAAGCTACTGACTGAATGAAAGGAGCTGGCATCTCACTCTCTTTGAATCTTCTTTATCATGCTAGGATTAACAGGAAAAAGCAAAAAATTTCAGAATTGCACCTTGCAATGCGGAGAAATTACAGTTTGTGCATTTACAATATTCATTGATTTTTGCCATTGAAAAACATCCAGAAATGATTGAAGCTACTGACTGAATGAAAGGAGCTGGCATCTCACTCTCTTTGAATCTTCTTTATCATGCTAAGAGGAGCAGGAAAAAGCAAAAAATTTCAGAATTGCACCTTGCAATGCGGAGAAATTACTGTTTGTGCATTTACAATATTCATTGATTTTTGCCATTGAAAAACATCGTTATTCATATACCAGAAATGTTTGAAGCTACTGACTGAATGAAAGGAGCTGGCATCTCACTCTCTTTGAATCTTCTTTATCATGCTAAGAGGAGCAGGAAAAAGCAAAAAATTTCAGAATTGCACCTTGCAATGTGGAGAAATTACTGTTTGTGCATTTACAATATTCATTGATTTATACCATTGAAAAACGTCCAGAAATGATTGAAGCTACTGACTGAATGAAAGTAGCTGGCATCTCACTCTCTTTGAATCTTCTTTATCATGCTAAGAGGAGCAGGAAAAAGCAAAAAATTTCAGACTTGCACCTTGCAATGCGGAGAAATTACTGTTTGTGCATTTACAATATTCATTGATTTTTGCCATTGAAAAACATTATGTTATTCATATACCAGAAATGTTTGAAGCTGACTGAATGAAAGTAGCTGGCATCTCACTCTCTTTGAATCTTCTTTATCATGCTAAGAGGAGCAGGAAAAATCAAAAAATTTCAGAATTGCACCTTGCAATGCGGAGAAATTACTGTTTGTGCATTTACAATATTCATTGATTTTTGCCATTGAAAAACGTCCAGAAATGATTGAAGCTACTGACTGAATGAAAGGAGCTGGCATCTCACTCTCTTTGAATCTTCTTTATCATGCTAAGAGGAGCAGGAAAAAGCAAAAAATTTCAGAATTGCACCGTGCAATGTGGAGATATTACTGTTTGTGCATTTACAATATTCATTGATTTTTGCCATTGAAAAACATGTTTTTCATATACCAGAAATGATTGAAGCTACTGACTGAATGAAAGGAGCTGGCATCTCACTCTCTTTGAATCTTCTTTATCATGCTAGGATTAGCAGGAAAAAGCAAAAAATTTCAGAATTGCACCTTGCAATGTGGAGATATTACTGTTTGTGCATTTACAATATTCATTGATTTTTGCCATTGAAAAACATGTTTTTCATATACCAGAAATGTTTGAAGCTACTGACTGAATGAAAGGAGCTGGCATCTCACTCTCTTTGAATCTTCTTTATCATGCTAGGATTAACAGGAAAAAGCTAAAAATTTCAGAATTGCACCGTGCAATGTGGAGATATTACTGTTTGTGCATTTACAATATTCATTGATTTTTGCCATTGAAAAACATGTTTTTCATATACCAGAAATGTTTGAAGCTACTGACTGAATGAAAGGAGCTGGCATCTCACTCTCTTTGAATCTTCTTTATCATGCTAGGATTAGCAGGAAAAAGCAAAAAATTTCAGAATTGCACCTTGCAATGTGGAGATATTACTGTTTGTGCATTTACAATATTCATTGATTTTTGCCATTGAAAAACGTTTTTCATATACCAGAAATGTTTGAAGCTACTGACTGAATGAAAGGAGCTGGCATCTCACTCTCTTTGAATCTTCTTTATCATGCTAGGATTAGCAGGAAAAAGCAAAAAATTTCAGAATTGCACCTTGCAATGTGGAGATATTACTGTTTGTGCATTTACAATATTCATTGATTTTTGCCATTGAAAAACATGTTTTTCATATACCAGAAATGTTTGAAGCTACTGACTGAATGAAAGGAGCTGGCATCTCACTCTCTTTGAATCTTCTTTATCATGCTAGGATTAACAGGAAAAAGCAAAAAATTTCAGAATTGCACCTTGCAATGCGGAGAAATTACAGTTTGTGCATTTACAATATTCATTGATTTTTGCCATTGAAAAACATCCAGAAATGATTGAAGCTACTGACTGAATGAAAGGAGCTGGCATCTCACTCTCTTTGAATCTTCTTTATCATGCTAAGAGGAGCAGGAAAAAGCAAAAAATTTCAGAATTGCACCTTGCAATGCGGAGAAATTACTGTTTGTGCATTTACAATATTCATTGATTTTTGCCATTGAAAAACATCCAGAAATGATTGAAGCTACTGACTGAATGAAAGGAGCTGGCATCTCACTCTCTTTGAATCTTCTTTATCATGCTAAGAGGAGCAGGAAAAAGCAAAAAATTTCAGAATTGCACCTTGCAATGTGGAGAAATTACTGTTTGTGCATTTACAATATTCATTGATTTATACCATTGAAAAACGTCCAGAAATGATTGAAGCTACTGACTGAATGAAAGTAGCTGGCATCTCACTCTCTTTGAATCTTCTTTATCATGCTAAGAGGAGCAGGAAAAAGCAAAAAATTTCAGACTTGCACCTTGCAATGCGGAGAAATTACTGTTTGTGCATTTACAATATTCATTGATTTTTGCCATTGAAAAACATTATGTTATTCATATACCAGAAATGTTTGAAGCTGACTGAATGAAAGTAGCTGGCATCTCACTCTCTTTGAATCTTCTTTATCATGCTAAGAGGAGCAGGAAAAATCAAAAAATTTCAGAATTGCACCTTGCAATGCGGAGAAATTACTGTTTGTGCATTTACAATATTCATTGATTTTTGCCATTGAAAAACGTCCAGAAATGATTGAAGCTACTGACTGAATGAAAGGAGCTGGCATCTCACTCTCTTTGAATCTTCTTTATCATGCTAAGAGGAGCAGGAAAAAGCAAAAAATTTCAGAATTGCACCTTGCAATGCGGAGAAATTACTGTTTGTGCATTTACAATATTCATTGATTTTTGCCATTGAAAAACATGTTATTCATATACCAGAAATGATTGAAGCTACTGACTGAATGAAAGGAGCTGGCATCTCACTCTCTTTGAATCTTCTTTATCATGCTAGGATTAGCAGGAAAAAGCAAAAAATTTCAGAATTGCACCTTGCAATGTGGAGATATTACTGTTTGTGCATTTACAATATTCATTGATTTTTGCCATTGAAAAACATGTTTTTCATATACCAGAAATGTTTGAAGCTACTGACTGAATGAAAGGAGCTGGCATCTCACTCTCTTTGAATCTTCTTTATCATGCTAGGATTAACAGGAAAAAGCTAAAAATTTCAGAATTGCACCGTGCAATGTGGAGATATTACTGTTTGTGCATTTACAATATTCATTGATTTTTGCCATTGAAAAACATGTTTTTCATATACCAGAAATGTTTGAAGCTACTGACTGAATGAAAGGAGCTGGCATCTCACTCTCTTTGAATCTTCTTTATCATGCTAGGATTAGCAGGAAAAAGCAAAAAATTTCAGAATTGCACCTTGCAATGTGGAGATATTACTGTTTGTGCATTTACAATATTCATTGATTTTTGCCATTGAAAAACGTTTTTCATATACCAGAAATGTTTGAAGCTACTGACTGAATGAAAGGAGCTGGCATCTCACTCTCTTTGAATCTTCTTTATCATGCTAAGAGGAGCAGGAAAAAGCAAAAAATTTCAGAATTGCACCTTGCAATGCGGAGAAATTACTGTTTGTGCATTTACAATATTCATTGATTTTTGCCATTGAAAAACATGTTATTCATATACCAGAAATGATTGAAGCTACTGACTGAATGAAAGGAGCTGGCATCTCACTCTCTTTGAATCTTCTTTATCATGCTAGGATTAGCAGGAAAAAGCAAAAAATTTCAGAATTGCACCTTGCAATGTGGAGATATTACTGTTTGTGCATTTACAATATTCATTGATTTTTGCCATTGAAAAACATGTTTTTCATATACCAGAAATGTTTGAAGCTACTGACTGAATGAAAGGAGCTGGCATCTCACTCTCTTTGAATCTTCTTTATCATGCTAGGATTAACAGGAAAAAGCTAAAAATTTCAGAATTGCACCGTGCAATGTGGAGATATTACTGTTTGTGCATTTACAATATTCATTGATTTTTGCCATTGAAAAACATGTTTTTCATATACCAGAAATGTTTGAAGCTACTGACTGAATGAAAGGAGCTGGCATCTCACTCTCTTTGAATCTTCTTTATCATGCTAGGATTAGCAGGAAAAAGCAAAAAATTTCAGAATTGCACCTTGCAATGTGGAGATATTACTGTTTGTGCATTTACAATATTCATTGATTTTTGCCATTGAAAAACGTTTTTCATATACCAGAAATGTTTGAAGCTACTGACTGAATGAAAGGAGCTGGCATCTCACTCTCTTTGAATCTTCTTTATCATGCTAGGATTAACAGGAAAAAGCAAAAAATTTCAGAATTGCACCTTGCAATGTGGAGATATTACTGTTTGTGCATTTACAATATTCATTGATTTTTGCCATTGAAAAACATGTTTTTCATATACCAGAAATGTTTGAAGCTACTGACTGAATGAAAGGAGCTGGCATCTCACTCTCTTTGAATCTTCTTTATCATGCTAGGATTAACAGGAAAAAGCTAAAAATTTCAGAATTGCACCGTGCAATGTGGAGATATTACTGTTTGTGCATTTACAATATTCATTGATTTTTGCCATTGAAAAACATGTTTTTCATATACCAGAAATGATTGAAGCTACTGACTGAATGAAAGGAGCTGGCATCTCACTCTCTTTGAATCTTCTTTATCATGCTAGGATTAGCAGGAAAAAGCAAAAAATTTCAGAATTGCACCTTGCAATGTGGAGATATTACTGTTTGTGCATTTACAATATTCATTGATTTTTGCCATTGAAAAACATGTTTTTCATATACCAGAAATGTTTGAAGCTACTGACTGAATGAAAGGAGCTGGCATCTCACTCTCTTTGAATCTTCTTTATCATGCTAGGATTAACAGGAAAAAGCAAAAAATTTCAGAATTGCACCTTGCAATGTGGAGATATTACTGTTTGTGCATTTACAATATTCATTGATTTTTGCCATTGAAAAACATGTTTTTCATATACCAGAAATGTTTGAAGCTACTGACTGAATGAAAGGAGCTGCCATCTCACTCTCTTTGAATCTTCTTTATCATGCTAGGATTAACAGGAAAAAGCTAAAAATTTCAGAATTGCACCGTGCAATGTGGAGATATTACTGTTTGTGCATTTACAATATTCATTGATTTTTGCCATTGAAAAACATGTTTTTCATATACCAGAAATGTTTGAAGCTACTGACTGAATGAAAGGAGCTGGCATCTCACTCTCTTTGAATCTTCTTTATCATGCTAGGATTAACAGGAAAAAGCAAAAAATTTCAGAATTGCACCTTGCAATGTGGAGATATTACTGTTTGTGCATTTACAATATTCATTGATTTTTGCCATTGAAAAACATGTTTTTCATATACCAGAAATGTTTGAAGCTACTGACTGAATGAAAGGAGCTTGGCATCTCACTCTCTTTGAATCTTCTTTATCATGCTAGGATTAACAGGAAAAAGCTAAAAATTTCAGAATTGCACCTTGCAATGTGGAGATATTACTGTTTGTGCATTTACAATATTCATTGATTTTTGCCATTGAAAAACATGTTTTTCATATACCAGAAATGTTTGAAGCTACTGACTGAATGAAAGGAGCTGGCATCTCACTCTTTGAATCTTCTTTATCATGCTAGGATTAACAGGAAAAAGCTAAAAATTTCAGAATTGCACCGTGCAATGTGGAGATATTACTGTTTGTGCATTTACAATATTCATTGATTTTTGCCATTGAAAAACATGTTTTTCATATACCAGAAATGATTGAAGCTACTGACTGAATGAAAGGAGCTGGCATCTCACTCTCTTTGAATCTTCTTTATCATGCTAGGATTAGCAGGAAAAAGCAAAAAATTTCAGAATTGCACCTTGCAATGTGGAGATATTACTGTTTGTGCATTTACAATATTCATTGATTTTTGCCATTGAAAAACATGTTTTTCATATACCAGAAATGTTTGAAGCTACTGACTGAATGAAAGGAGCTGGCATCTCACTCTCTTTGAATCTTCTTTATCATGCTAGGATTAACAGGAAAAAGCAAAAAATTTCAGAATTGCACCTTGCAATGTGGAGATATTACTGTTTGTGCATTTACAATATTCATTGATTTTTGCCATTGAAAAACATGTTTTTCATATACCAGAAATGATTGAAGCTACTGACTGAATGAAAGGAGCTGGCATCTCACTCTCTTTGAATCTTCTTTATCATGCTAGGATTAGCAGGAAAAAGCAAAAAATTTCAGAATTGCACCTTGCAATGTGGAGATATTACTGTTTGTGCATTTACAATATTCATTGATTTTTGCCATTGAAAAACATGTTTTTCATATACCAGAAATGTTTGAAGCTACTGACTGAATGAAAGGAGCTGGCATCTCACTCTCTTTGAATCTTCTTTATCATGCTAGGATTAACAGGAAAAAGCAAAAAATTTCAGAATTGCACCTTGCAATGTGGAGATATTACTGTTTGTGCATTTACAATATTCATTGATTTTTGCCATTGAAAAACATGTTTTTCATATACCAGAAATGTTTGAAGCTACTGACTGAATGAAAGGAGCTGGCATCTCACTCTCTTTGAATCTTCTTTATCATGCTAGGATTAGCAGGAAAAAGCAAAAAATTTCAGAATTGCACCTTGCAATGTGGAGATATTACTGTTTGTGCATTTACAATATTCATTGATTTTTGCCATTGAAAAACATGTTTTTCATATACCAGAAATGTTTGAAGCTACTGACTGAATGAAAGGAGCTGGCATCTCACTCTCTTTGAATCTTCTTTATCATGCTAGGATTAACAGGAAAAAGCTAAAAATTTCAGAATTGCACCGTGCAATGTGGAGATATTACTGTTTGTGCATTTACAATATTCATTGATTTTTGCCATTGAAAAACATGTTTTTCATATACCAGAAATGTTTGAAGCTACTGACTGAATGAAAGGAGCTGGCATCTCACTCTCTTTGAATCTTCATCATGCTAGGATTAGCAGGAAAAAGCAAAAAATTTCAGAATTGCACCTTGCAATGTGGAGATATTACTGTTTGTGCATTTACAATATTCATTGATTTTTGCCATTGAAAAACATGTTTTTCATATACCAGAAATGTTTGAAGCTACTGACTGAATGAAAGTAGCTGGCATCTCACTCTCTTTGAATCTTCATCATGCTAGGATTAACAGGAAAAAGCTAAAAATTTCAGAATTGCACCGTGCAATGTGGAGATATTACTGTTTGTGCATTTACAATATTCATTGATTTTTGCCATTGAAAAACATGTTTTTCATATACCAGAAATGTTTGAAGCTACTGACTGAATGAAAGGAGCTGGCATCTCACTCTCTTTGAATCTTCTTTATCATGCTAGGATTAGCAGGAAAAAGCAAAAAATTTCAGAATTGCACCTTGCAATGTGGAGATATTACTGTTTGTGCATTTACAATATTCATTGATTTTTGCCATTGAAAAACGTTTTTCATATACCAGAAATGTTTGAAGCTACTGACTGAATGAAAGGAGCTGGCATCTCACTCTCTTTGAATCTTCTTTATCATGCTAGGATTAACAGGAAAAAGCAAAAAATTTCAGAATTGCACCTTGCAATGTGGAGATATTACTGTTTGTGCATTTACAATATTCATTGATTTTTGCCATTGAAAAACATGTTTTTCATATACCAGAAATGTTTGAAGCTACTGACTGAATGAAAGGAGCTGGCATCTCACTCTCTTTGAATCTTCTTTATCATGCTAGGATTAACAGGAAAAAGCTAAAAATTTCAGAATTGCACCGTGCAATGTGGAGATATTACTGTTTGTGCATTTACAATATTCATTGATTTTTGCCATTGAAAAACATGTTTTTCATATACCAGAAATGTTTGAAGCTACTGACTGAATGAAAGGAGCTGGCATCTCACTCTCTTTGAATCTTCTTTATCATGCTAGGATTAGCAGGAAAAAGCAAAAAATTTCAGAATTGCACCTTGCAATGTGGAGATATTACTGTTTGTGCATTTACAATATTCATTGATTTTTGCCATTGAAAAACGTTTTTCATATACCAGAAATGTTTGAAGCTACTGACTGAATGAAAGGAGCTGGCATCTCACTCTCTTTGAATCTTCTTTATCATGCTAGGATTAGCAGGAAAAAGCAAAAAATTTCAGAATTGCACCTTGCAATGTGGAGATATTACTGTTTGTGCATTTACAATATTCATTGATTTTTGCCATTGAAAAACATGTTTTTCATATACCAGAAATGTTTGAAGCTACTGACTGAATGAAAGGAGCTGGCATCTCACTCTCTTTGAATCTTCTTTATCATGCTAGGATTAACAGGAAAAAGCAAAAAATTTCAGAATTGCACCTTGCAATGCGGAGAAATTACAGTTTGTGCATTTACAATATTCATTGATTTTTGCCATTGAAAAACATCCAGAAATGATTGAAGCTACTGACTGAATGAAAGGAGCTGGCATCTCACTCTCTTTGAATCTTCTTTATCATGCTAAGAGGAGCAGGAAAAAGCAAAAAATTTCAGAATTGCACCTTGCAATGCGGAGAAATTACTGTTTGTGCATTTACAATATTCATTGATTTTTGCCATTGAAAAACATCGTTATTCATATACCAGAAATGTTTGAAGCTACTGACTGAATGAAAGGAGCTGGCATCTCACTCTCTTTGAATCTTCTTTATCATGCTAAGAGGAGCAGGAAAAAGCAAAAAATTTCAGAATTGCACCTTGCAATGTGGAGAAATTACTGTTTGTGCATTTACAATATTCATTGATTTATACCATTGAAAAACGTCCAGAAATGATTGAAGCTACTGACTGAATGAAAGTAGCTGGCATCTCACTCTCTTTGAATCTTCTTTATCATGCTAAGAGGAGCAGGAAAAAGCAAAAAATTTCAGACTTGCACCTTGCAATGCGGAGAAATTACTGTTTGTGCATTTACAATATTCATTGATTTTTGCCATTGAAAAACATTATGTTATTCATATACCAGAAATGTTTGAAGCTGACTGAATGAAAGTAGCTGGCATCTCACTCTCTTTGAATCTTCTTTATCATGCTAAGAGGAGCAGGAAAAATCAAAAAATTTCAGAATTGCACCTTGCAATGCGGAGAAATTACTGTTTGTGCATTTACAATATTCATTGATTTTTGCCATTGAAAAACGTCCAGAAATGATTGAAGCTACTGACTGAATGAAAGGAGCTGGCATCTCACTCTCTTTGAATCTTCTTTATCATGCTAAGAGGAGCAGGAAAAAGCAAAAAATTTCAGAATTGCACCGTGCAATGTGGAGATATTACTGTTTGTGCATTTACAATATTCATTGATTTTTGCCATTGAAAAACATGTTTTTCATATACCAGAAATGATTGAAGCTACTGACTGAATGAAAGGAGCTGGCATCTCACTCTCTTTGAATCTTCTTTATCATGCTAGGATTAGCAGGAAAAAGCAAAAAATTTCAGAATTGCACCTTGCAATGTGGAGATATTACTGTTTGTGCATTTACAATATTCATTGATTTTTGCCATTGAAAAACATGTTTTTCATATACCAGAAATGTTTGAAGCTACTGACTGAATGAAAGGAGCTGGCATCTCACTCTCTTTGAATCTTCTTTATCATGCTAGGATTAACAGGAAAAAGCAAAAAATTTCAGAATTGCACCTTGCAATGTGGAGATATTACTGTTTGTGCATTTACAATATTCATTGATTTTTGCCATTGAAAAACATGTTTTTCATATACCAGAAATGTTTGAAGCTACTGACTGAATGAAAGGAGCTGCCATCTCACTCTCTTTGAATCTTCTTTATCATGCTAGGATTAACAGGAAAAAGCTAAAAATTTCAGAATTGCACCGTGCAATGTGGAGATATTACTGTTTGTGCATTTACAATATTCATTGATTTTTGCCATTGAAAAACATGTTTTTCATATACCAGAAATGTTTGAAGCTACTGACTGAATGAAAGGAGCTGGCATCTCACTCTCTTTGAATCTTCTTTATCATGCTAGGATTAGCAGGAAAAAGCAAAAAATTTCAGAATTGCACCTTGCAATGTGGAGATATTACTGTTTGTGCATTTACAATATTCATTGATTTTTGCCATTGAAAAACATGTTTTTCATATACCAGAAATGTTTGAAGCTACTGACTGAATGAAAGGAGCTGGCATCTCACTCTCTTTGAATCTTCTTTATCATGCTAGGATTAACAGGAAAAAGCAAAAAATTTCAGAATTGCACCTTGCAATGTGGAGATATTACTGTTTGTGCATTTACAATATTCATTGATTTTTGCCATTGAAAAACATGTTTTTCATATACCAGAAATGTTTGAAGCTACTGACTGAATGAAAGGAGCTTGGCATCTCACTCTCTTTGAATCTTCTTTATCATGCTAGGATTAACAGGAAAAAGCTAAAAATTTCAGAATTGCACCTTGCAATGTGGAGATATTACTGTTTGTGCATTTACAATATTCATTGATTTTTGCCATTGAAAAACATGTTTTTCATATACCAGAAATGTTTGAAGCTACTGACTGAATGAAAGGAGCTGGCATCTCACTCTTTGAATCTTCTTTATCATGCTAGGATTAACAGGAAAAAGCTAAAAATTTCAGAATTGCACCGTGCAATGTGGAGATATTACTGTTTGTGCATTTACAATATTCATTGATTTTTGCCATTGAAAAACATGTTTTTCATATACCAGAAATGATTGAAGCTACTGACTGAATGAAAGGAGCTGGCATCTCACTCTCTTTGAATCTTCTTTATCATGCTAGGATTAGCAGGAAAAAGCAAAAAATTTCAGAATTGCACCTTGCAATGTGGAGATATTACTGTTTGTGCATTTACAATATTCATTGATTTTTGCCATTGAAAAACATGTTTTTCATATACCAGAAATGTTTGAAGCTACTGACTGAATGAAAGGAGCTGGCATCTCACTCTCTTTGAATCTTCTTTATCATGCTAGGATTAACAGGAAAAAGCAAAAAATTTCAGAATTGCACCTTGCAATGTGGAGATATTACTGTTTGTGCATTTACAATATTCATTGATTTTTGCCATTGAAAAACATGTTTTTCATATACCAGAAATGTTTGAAGCTACTGACTGAATGAAAGGAGCTGGCATCTCACTCTCTTTGAATCTTCTTTATCATGCTAGGATTAACAGGAAAAAGCTAAAAATTTCAGAATTGCACCTTGCAATGTGGAGATATTACTGTTTGTGCATTTACAATATTCATTGATTTTTGCCATTGAAAAACATGTTTTTCATATACCAGAAATGTTTGAAGCTACTGACTGAATGAAAGGAGCTGGCATCTCACTCTCTTTGAATCTTCTTTATCATGCTAGGATTAACAGGAAAAAGCTAAAAATTTCAGAATTGCACCGTGCAATGTGGAGATATTACTGTTTGTGCATTTACAATATTCATTGATTTTTGCCATTGAAAAACATGTTTTTCATATACCAGAAATGTTTGAAGCTACTGACTGAATGAAAGGAGCTGGCATCTCACTCTCTTTGAATCTTCTTTATCATGCTAGGATTAGCAGGAAAAAGCAAAAAATTTCAGAATTGCACCGTGCAATGTGGAGATATTACTGTTTGTGCATTTACAATATTCATTGATTTTTGCCATTGAAAAACATGTTTTTCATATACCAGAAATGTTTGAAGCTACTGACTGAATGAAAGGAGCTGGCATCTCACTCTCTTTGAATCTTCTTTATCATGCTAGGATTAGCAGGAAAAAGCAAAAAATTTCAGAATTGCACCTTGCAATGTGGAGATATTACTGTTTGTGCATTTACAATATTCATTGATTTTTGCCATTGAAAAACATGTTTTTCATATACCAGAAATGTTTGAAGCTACTGACTGAATGAAAGGAGCTGGCATCTCACTCTCTTTGAATCTTCTTTATCATGCTAGGATTAGCAGGAAAAAGCAAAAAATTTCAGAATTGCACCTTGCAATGTGGAGATATTACTGTTTGTGCATTTACAATATTCATTGATTTTTGCCATTGAAAAACATGTTTTTCATATACCAGAAATGTTTGAAGCTACTGACTGAATGAAAGGAGCTGGCATCTCACTCTCTTTGAATCTTCTTTATCATGCTAGGATTAACAGGAAAAAGCAAAAAATTTCAGAATTGCACCTTGCAATGCGGAGAAATTACAGTTTGTGCATTTACAATATTCATTGATTTTTGCCATTGAAAAACATCCAGAAATGATTGAAGCTACTGACTGAATGAAAGGAGCTGGCATCTCACTCTCTTTGAATCTTCTTTATCATGCTAAGAGGAGCAGGAAAAAGCAAAAAATTTCAGAATTGCACCTTGCAATGCGGAGAAATTACTGTTTGTGCATTTACAATATTCATTGATTTTTGCCATTGAAAAACATCGTTATTCATATACCAGAAATGTTTGAAGCTACTGACTGAATGAAAGGAGCTGGCATCTCACTCTCTTTGAATCTTCTTTATCATGCTAAGAGGAGCAGGAAAAAGCAAAAAATTTCAGAATTGCACCTTGCAATGTGGAGAAATTACTGTTTGTGCATTTACAATATTCATTGATTTATAC
This sequence comes from Phyllobates terribilis, assembly GCF_046119375.1. Taxonomy (NCBI): domain Eukaryota; kingdom Metazoa; phylum Chordata; class Amphibia; order Anura; family Dendrobatidae; genus Phyllobates; species Phyllobates terribilis. The sequence continues at coordinate 19,472 of NW_027367282.1, read as the reverse complement.
CATTGAAAAACGTCCAGAAATGATTGAAGCTACTGACTGAATGAAAGTAGCTGGCATCTCACTCTCTTTGAATCTTCTTTATCATGCTAAGAGGAGCAGGAAAAAGCAAAAAATTTCAGACTTGCACCTTGCAATGCGGAGAAATTACTGTTTGTGCATTTACAATATTCATTGATTTTTGCCATTGAAAAACATTATGTTATTCATATACCAGAAATGTTTGAAGCTGACTGAATGAAAGTAGCTGGCATCTCACTCTCTTTGAATCTTCTTTATCATGCTAAGAGGAGCAGGAAAAATCAAAAAATTTCAGAATTGCACCTTGCAATGCGGAGAAATTACTGTTTGTGCATTTACAATATTCATTGATTTTTGCCATTGAAAAACGTCCAGAAATGATTGAAGCTACTGACTGAATGAAAGGAGCTGGCATCTCACTCTCTTTGAATCTTCTTTATCATGCTAAGAGGAGCAGGAAAAAGCAAAAAATTTCAGAATTGCACCGTGCAATGTGGAGATATTACTGTTTGTGCATTTACAATATTCATTGATTTTTGCCATTGAAAAACATGTTTTTCATATACCAGAAATGATTGAAGCTACTGACTGAATGAAAGGAGCTGGCATCTCACTCTCTTTGAATCTTCTTTATCATGCTAGGATTAGCAGGAAAAAGCAAAAAATTTCAGAATTGCACCTTGCAATGTGGAGATATTACTGTTTGTGCATTTACAATATTCATTGATTTTTGCCATTGAAAAACATGTTTTTCATATACCAGAAATGTTTGAAGCTACTGACTGAATGAAAGGAGCTGGCATCTCACTCTCTTTGAATCTTCTTTATCATGCTAGGATTAACAGGAAAAAGCAAAAAATTTCAGAATTGCACCTTGCAATGTGGAGATATTACTGTTTGTGCATTTACAATATTCATTGATTTTTGCCATTGAAAAACATGTTTTTCATATACCAGAAATGTTTGAAGCTACTGACTGAATGAAAGGAGCTGCCATCTCACTCTCTTTGAATCTTCTTTATCATGCTAGGATTAACAGGAAAAAGCTAAAAATTTCAGAATTGCACCGTGCAATGTGGAGATATTACTGTTTGTGCATTTACAATATTCATTGATTTTTGCCATTGAAAAACATGTTTTTCATATACCAGAAATGTTTGAAGCTACTGACTGAATGAAAGGAGCTGGCATCTCACTCTCTTTGAATCTTCTTTATCATGCTAGGATTAGCAGGAAAAAGCAAAAAATTTCAGAATTGCACCTTGCAATGTGGAGATATTACTGTTTGTGCATTTACAATATTCATTGATTTTTGCCATTGAAAAACATGTTTTTCATATACCAGAAATGTTTGAAGCTACTGACTGAATGAAAGGAGCTGGCATCTCACTCTCTTTGAATCTTCTTTATCATGCTAGGATTAACAGGAAAAAGCAAAAAATTTCAGAATTGCACCTTGCAATGTGGAGATATTACTGTTTGTGCATTTACAATATTCATTGATTTTTGCCATTGAAAAACATGTTTTTCATATACCAGAAATGTTTGAAGCTACTGACTGAATGAAAGGAGCTTGGCATCTCACTCTCTTTGAATCTTCTTTATCATGCTAGGATTAACAGGAAAAAGCTAAAAATTTCAGAATTGCACCTTGCAATGTGGAGATATTACTGTTTGTGCATTTACAATATTCATTGATTTTTGCCATTGAAAAACATGTTTTTCATATACCAGAAATGTTTGAAGCTACTGACTGAATGAAAGGAGCTGGCATCTCACTCTTTGAATCTTCTTTATCATGCTAGGATTAACAGGAAAAAGCTAAAAATTTCAGAATTGCACCGTGCAATGTGGAGATATTACTGTTTGTGCATTTACAATATTCATTGATTTTTGCCATTGAAAAACATGTTTTTCATATACCAGAAATGATTGAAGCTACTGACTGAATGAAAGGAGCTGGCATCTCACTCTCTTTGAATCTTCTTTATCATGCTAGGATTAGCAGGAAAAAGCAAAAAATTTCAGAATTGCACCTTGCAATGTGGAGATATTACTGTTTGTGCATTTACAATATTCATTGATTTTTGCCATTGAAAAACATGTTTTTCATATACCAGAAATGTTTGAAGCTACTGACTGAATGAAAGGAGCTGGCATCTCACTCTCTTTGAATCTTCTTTATCATGCTAGGATTAACAGGAAAAAGCAAAAAATTTCAGAATTGCACCTTGCAATGTGGAGATATTACTGTTTGTGCATTTACAATATTCATTGATTTTTGCCATTGAAAAACATGTTTTTCATATACCAGAAATGTTTGAAGCTACTGACTGAATGAAAGGAGCTGGCATCTCACTCTCTTTGAATCTTCTTTATCATGCTAGGATTAACAGGAAAAAGCTAAAAATTTCAGAATTGCACCTTGCAATGTGGAGATATTACTGTTTGTGCATTTACAATATTCATTGATTTTTGCCATTGAAAAACATGTTTTTCATATACCAGAAATGTTTGAAGCTACTGACTGAATGAAAGGAGCTGGCATCTCACTCTCTTTGAATCTTCTTTATCATGCTAGGATTAACAGGAAAAAGCTAAAAATTTCAGAATTGCACCGTGCAATGTGGAGATATTACTGTTTGTGCATTTACAATATTCATTGATTTTTGCCATTGAAAAACATGTTTTTCATATACCAGAAATGTTTGAAGCTACTGACTGAATGAAAGGAGCTGGCATCTCACTCTCTTTGAATCTTCTTTATCATGCTAGGATTAGCAGGAAAAAGCAAAAAATTTCAGAATTGCACCGTGCAATGTGGAGATATTACTGTTTGTGCATTTACAATATTCATTGATTTTTGCCATTGAAAAACATGTTTTTCATATACCAGAAATGTTTGAAGCTACTGACTGAATGAAAGGAGCTGGCATCTCACTCTCTTTGAATCTTCTTTATCATGCTAGGATTAGCAGGAAAAAGCAAAAAATTTCAGAATTGCACCTTGCAATGTGGAGATATTACTGTTTGTGCATTTACAATATTCATTGATTTTTGCCATTGAAAAACATGTTTTTCATATACCAGAAATGTTTGAAGCTACTGACTGAATGAAAGGAGCTGGCATCTCACTCTCTTTGAATCTTCTTTATCATGCTAGGATTAGCAGGAAAAAGCAAAAAATTTCAGAATTGCACCTTGCAATGTGGAGATATTACTGTTTGTGCATTTACAATATTCATTGATTTTTGCCATTGAAAAACATGTTTTTCATATACCAGAAATGTTTGAAGCTACTGACTGAATGAAAGGAGCTGGCATCTCACTCTCTTTGAATCTTCTTTATCATGCTAGGATTAACAGGAAAAAGCAAAAAATTTCAGAATTGCACCTTGCAATGCGGAGAAATTACAGTTTGTGCATTTACAATATTCATTGATTTTTGCCATTGAAAAACATCCAGAAATGATTGAAGCTACTGACTGAATGAAAGGAGCTGGCATCTCACTCTCTTTGAATCTTCTTTATCATGCTAAGAGGAGCAGGAAAAAGCAAAAAATTTCAGAATTGCACCTTGCAATGCGGAGAAATTACTGTTTGTGCATTTACAATATTCATTGATTTTTGCCATTGAAAAACATCGTTATTCATATACCAGAAATGTTTGAAGCTACTGACTGAATGAAAGGAGCTGGCATCTCACTCTCTTTGAATCTTCTTTATCATGCTAAGAGGAGCAGGAAAAAGCAAAAAATTTCAGAATTGCACCTTGCAATGTGGAGAAATTACTGTTTGTGCATTTACAATATTCATTGATTTATACCATTGAAAAACGTCCAGAAATGATTGAAGCTACTGACTGAATGAAAGTAGCTGGCATCTCACTCTCTTTGAATCTTCTTTATCATGCTAAGAGGAGCAGGAAAAAGCAAAAAATTTCAGACTTGCACCTTGCAATGCGGAGAAATTACTGTTTGTGCATTTACAATATTCATTGATTTTTGCCATTGAAAAACATTATGTTATTCATATACCAGAAATGTTTGAAGCTGACTGAATGAAAGTAGCTGGCATCTCACTCTCTTTGAATCTTCTTTATCATGCTAAGAGGAGCAGGAAAAATCAAAAAATTTCAGAATTGCACCTTGCAATGCGGAGAAATTACTGTTTGTGCATTTACAATATTCATTGATTTTTGCCATTGAAAAACATCCAGAAATGATTGAAGCTACTGACTGAATGAAAGGAGCTGGCATCTCACTCTCTTTGAATCTTCTTTATCATGCTAAGAGGAGCAGGAAAAAGCAAAAAATTTCAGAATTGCACCGTGCAATGTGGAGATATTACTGTTTGTGCATTTACAATATTCATTGATTTTTGCCATTGAAAAACATGTTTTTCATATACCAGAAATGATTGAAGCTACTGACTGAATGAAAGGAGCTGGCATCTCACTCTCTTTGAATCTTCTTTATCATGCTAGGATTAGCAGGAAAAAGCAAAAAATTTCAGAATTGCACCTTGCAATGTGGAGATATTACTGTTTGTGCATTTACAATATTCATTGATTTTTGCCATTGAAAAACATGTTTTTCATATACCAGAAATGTTTGAAGCTACTGACTGAATGAAAGGAGCTGGCATCTCACTCTCTTTGAATCTTCTTTATCATGCTAGGATTAACAGGAAAAAGCAAAAAATTTCAGAATTGCACCTTGCAATGTGGAGATATTACTGTTTGTGCATTTACAATATTCATTGATTTTTGCCATTGAAAAACATGTTTTTCATATACCAGAAATGTTTGAAGCTACTGACTGAATGAAAGGAGCTGCCATCTCACTCTCTTTGAATCTTCTTTATCATGCTAGGATTAACAGGAAAAAGCTAAAAATTTCAGAATTGCACCGTGCAATGTGGAGATATTACTGTTTGTGCATTTACAATATTCATTGATTTTTGCCATTGAAAAACATGTTTTTCATATACCAGAAATGTTTGAAGCTACTGACTGAATGAAAGGAGCTGGCATCTCACTCTCTTTGAATCTTCTTTATCATGCTAGGATTAGCAGGAAAAAGCAAAAAATTTCAGAATTGCACCTTGCAATGTGGAGATATTACTGTTTGTGCATTTACAATATTCATTGATTTTTGCCATTGAAAAACATGTTTTTCATATACCAGAAATGTTTGAAGCTACTGACTGAATGAAAGGAGCTGGCATCTCACTCTCTTTGAATCTTCTTTATCATGCTAGGATTAACAGGAAAAAGCAAAAAATTTCAGAATTGCACCTTGCAATGTGGAGATATTACTGTTTGTGCATTTACAATATTCATTGATTTTTGCCATTGAAAAACATGTTTTTCATATACCAGAAATGTTTGAAGCTACTGACTGAATGAAAGGAGCTTGGCATCTCACTCTCTTTGAATCTTCTTTATCATGCTAGGATTAACAGGAAAAAGCTAAAAATTTCAGAATTGCACCTTGCAATGTGGAGATATTACTGTTTGTGCATTTACAATATTCATTGATTTTTGCCATTGAAAAACATGTTTTTCATATACCAGAAATGTTTGAAGCTACTGACTGAATGAAAGGAGCTGGCATCTCACTCTTTGAATCTTCTTTATCATGCTAGGATTAACAGGAAAAAGCTAAAAATTTCAGAATTGCACCGTGCAATGTGGAGATATTACTGTTTGTGCATTTACAATATTCATTGATTTTTGCCATTGAAAAACATGTTTTTCATATACCAGAAATGATTGAAGCTACTGACTGAATGAAAGGAGCTGGCATCTCACTCTCTTTGAATCTTCTTTATCATGCTAGGATTAGCAGGAAAAAGCAAAAAATTTCAGAATTGCACCTTGCAATGTGGAGATATTACTGTTTGTGCATTTACAATATTCATTGATTTTTGCCATTGAAAAACATGTTTTTCATATACCAGAAATGTTTGAAGCTACTGACTGAATGAAAGGAGCTGGCATCTCACTCTCTTTGAATCTTCTTTATCATGCTAGGATTAACAGGAAAAAGCAAAAAATTTCAGAATTGCACCTTGCAATGTGGAGATATTACTGTTTGTGCATTTACAATATTCATTGATTTTTGCCATTGAAAAACATGTTTTTCATATACCAGAAATGTTTGAAGCTACTGACTGAATGAAAGGAGCTGGCATCTCACTCTCTTTGAATCTTCTTTATCATGCTAGGATTAACAGGAAAAAGCTAAAAATTTCAGAATTGCACCTTGCAATGTGGAGATATTACTGTTTGTGCATTTACAATATTCATTGATTTTTGCCATTGAAAAACATGTTTTTCATATACCAGAAATGTTTGAAGCTACTGACTGAATGAAAGGAGCTGGCATCTCACTCTCTTTGAATCTTCTTTATCATGCTAGGATTAACAGGAAAAAGCTAAAAATTTCAGAATTGCACCGTGCAATGTGGAGATATTACTGTTTGTGCATTTACAATATTCATTGATTTTTGCCATTGAAAAACATGTTTTTCATATACCAGAAATGTTTGAAGCTACTGACTGAATGAAAGGAGCTGGCATCTCACTCTCTTTGAATCTTCTTTATCATGCTAGGATTAGCAGGAAAAAGCAAAAAATTTCAGAATTGCACCGTGCAATGTGGAGATATTACTGTTTGTGCATTTACAATATTCATTGATTTTTGCCATTGAAAAACATGTTTTTCATATACCAGAAATGTTTGAAGCTACTGACTGAATGAAAGGAGCTGGCATCTCACTCTCTTTGAATCTTCTTTATCATGCTAGGATTAGCAGGAAAAAGCAAAAAATTTCAGAATTGCACCTTGCAATGTGGAGATATTACTGTTTGTGCATTTACAATATTCATTGATTTTTGCCATTGAAAAACATGTTTTTCATATACCAGAAATGTTTGAAGCTACTGACTGAATGAAAGGAGCTGGCATCTCACTCTCTTTGAATCTTCTTTATCATGCTAGGATTAACAGGAAAAAGCTAAAAATTTCAGAATTGCACCGTGCAATGTGGAGATATTACTGTTTGTGCATTTACAATATTCATTGATTTTTGCCATTGAAAAACATGTTTTTCATATACCAGAAATGTTTGAAGCTACTGACTGAATGAAAGGAGCTGGCATCTCACTCTCTTTGAATCTTCTTTATCATGCTAGGATTAGCAGGAAAAAGCAAAAAATTTCAGAATTGCACCTTGCAATGTGGAGATATTACTGTTTGTGCATTTACAATATTCATTGATTTTTGCCATTGAAAAACATGTTTTTCATATACCAGAAATGTTTGAAGCTACTGACTGAATGAAAGTAGCTGGCATCTCACTCTCTTTGAATCTTCTTTATCATGCTAGGATTAACAGGAAAAAGCTAAAAATTTCTGAATTGCACCGTGCAATGTGGAGATATTACTGTTTGTGCATTTACAATATTCATTGATTTTTGCCATTGAAAAACATGTTTTTCATATACCAGAAATGTTTGAAGCTACTGACTGAATGAAAGGAGCTGGCATCTCACTCTCTTTGAATCTTCTTTATCATGCTAGGATTAGCAGGAAAAAGCAAAAAATTTCAGAATTGCACCTTGCAATGTGGAGATATTACTGTTTGTGCATTTACAATATTCATTGATTTTTGCCATTGAAAAACATGTTTTTCATATACCAGAAATGTTTGAAGCTACTGACTGAATGAAAGGAGCTGGCATCTCACTCTCTTTGAATCTTCTTTATCATGCTAGGATTAACAGGAAAAAGCTAAAAATTTCAGAATTGCACCGTGCAATGTGGAGATATTACTGTTTGTGCATTTACAATATTCATTGATTTTTGCCATTGAAAAACATGTTTTTCATATACCAGAAATGATTGAAGCTACTGACTGAATGAAAGGAGCTGGCATCTCACTCTCTTTGAATCTTCTTTATCATGCTAGGATTAGCAGGAAAAAGCAAAAAATTTCAGAATTGCACCTTGCAATGTGGAGATATTACTGTTTGTGCATTTACAATATTCATTGATTTTTGCCATTGAAAAACGTTTTTCATATACCAGAAATGTTTGAAGCTACTGACTGAATGAAAGGAGCTGGCATCTCACTCTCTTTGAATCTTCTTTATCATGCTAGGATTAACAGGAAAAAGCAAAAAATTTCAGAATTGCACCTTGCAATGTGGAGATATTACTGTTTGTGCATTTACAATATTCATTGATTTTTGCCATTGAAAAACATGTTTTTCATATACCAGAAATGTTTGAAGCTACTGACTGAATGAAAGGAGCTGGCATCTCACTCTCTTTGAATCTTCTTTATCATGCTAGGATTAACAGGAAAAAGCTAAAAATTTCAGAATTGCACCGTGCAATGTGGAGATATTACTGTTTGTGCATTTACAATATTCATTGATTTTTGCCATTGAAAAACATGTTTTTCATATACCAGAAATGATTGAAGCTACTGACTGAATGAAAGGAGCTGGCATCTCACTCTCTTTGAATCTTCTTTATCATGCTAGGATTAGCAGGAAAAAGCAAAAAATTTCAGAATTGCACCTTGCAATGTGGAGATATTACTGTTTGTGCATTTACAATATTCATTGATTTTTGCCATTGAAAAACATGTTTTTCATATACCAGAAATGTTTGAAGCTACTGACTGAATGAAAGGAGCTGGCATCTCACTCTCTTTGAATCTTCTTTATCATGCTAGGATTAACAGGAAAAAGCAAAAAATTTCAGAATTGCACCTTGCAATGTGGAGATATTACTGTTTGTGCATTTACAATATTCATTGATTTTTGCCATTGAAAAACATGTTTTTCATATACCAGAAATGTTTGAAGCTACTGACTGAATGAAAGGAGCTGGCATCTCACTCTCTTTGAATCTTCTTTATCATGCTAGGATTAACAGGAAAAAGCTAAAAATTTCAGAATTGCACCGTGCAATGTGGAGATATTACTGTTTGTGCATTTACAATATTCATTGATTTTTGCCATTGAAAAATATGTTTTTCATATACCAGAAATGTTTGAAGCTACTGACTGAATGAAAGGAGCTGGCATCTCACTCTCTTTGAATCTTCTTTATCATGCTAGGATTAGCAGGAAAAAGCAAAAAATTTCAGAATTGCACCTTGCAATGTGGAGATATTACTGTTTGTGCATTTACAATATTCATTGATTTTTGCCATTGAAAAACATGTTTTTCATATACCAGAAATGTTTGAAGCTACTGACTGAATGAAAGGAGCTGGCATCTCACTCTCTTTGAATCTTCTTTATCATGCTAGGATTAACAGGAAAAAGCTAAAAATTTCAGAATTGCACCGTGCAATGTGGAGATATTACTGTTTGTGCATTTACAATATTCATTGATTTTTGCCATTGAAAAACATGTTTTTCATATACCAGAAATGTTTGAAGCTACTGACTGAATGAAAGGAGCTGGCATCTCACTCTCTTTGAATCTTCATCATGCTAGGATTAGCAGGAAAAAGCAAAAAATTTCAGAATTGCACCTTGCAATGTGGAGATATTACTGTTTGTGCATTTACAATATTCATTGATTTTTGCCATTGAAAAACATGTTTTTCATATACCAGAAATGTTTGAAGCTACTGACTGAATGAAAGTAGCTGGCATCTCACTCTCTTTGAATCTTCTTTATCATGCTAGGATTAACAGGAAAAAGCTAAAAATTTCAGAATTGCACCGTGCAATGTGGAGATATTACTGTTTGTGCATTTACAATATTCATTGATTTTTGCCATTGAAAAACATGTTTTTCATATACCAGAAATGTTTGAAGCTACTGACTGAATGAAAGGAGCTGGCATCTCACTCTCTTTGAATCTTCTTTATCATGCTAGGATTAGCAGGAAAAAGCAAAAAATTTCAGAATTGCACCTTGCAATGTGGAGATATTACTGTTTGTGCATTTACAATATTCATTGATTTTTGCCATTGAAAAACGTTTTTCATATACCAGAAATGTTTGAAGCTACTGACTGAATGAAAGGAGCTGGCATCTCACTCTCTTTGAATCTTCTTTATCATGCTAGGATTAACAGGAAAAAGCAAAAAATTTCAGAATTGCACCTTGCAATGTGGAGATATTACTGTTTGTGCATTTACAATATTCATTGATTTTTGCCATTGAAAAACATGTTTTTCATATACCAGAAATGTTTGAAGCTACTGACTGAATGAAAGGAGCTGGCATCTCACTCTCTTTGAATCTTCTTTATCATGCTAGGATTAACAGGAAAAAGCTAAAAATTTCAGAATTGCACCGTGCAATGTGGAGATATTACTGTTTGTGCATTTACAATATTCATTGATTTTTGCCATTGAAAAACATGTTTTTCATATACCAGAAATGTTTGAAGCTACTGACTGAATGAAAGGAGCTGGCATCTCACTCTCTTTGAATCTTCTTTATCATGCTAGGATTAGCAGGAAAAAGCAAAAAATTTCAGAATTGCACCTTGCAATGTGGAGATATTACTGTTTGTGCATTTACAATATTCATTGATTTTTGCCATTGAAAAACGTTTTTCATATACCAGAAATGTTTGAAGCTACTGACTGAATGAAAGGAGCTGGCATCTCACTCTCTTTGAATCTTCTTTATCATGCTAGGATTAACAGGAAAAAGCAAAAAATTTCAGAATTGCACCTTGCAATGTGGAGATATTACTGTTTGTGCATTTACAATATTCATTGATTTTTGCCATTGAAAAACATGTTTTTCATATACCAGAAATGTTTGAAGCTACTGACTGAATGAAAGGAGCTGGCATCTCACTCTCTTTGAATCTTCTTTATCATGCTAGGATTAACAGGAAAAAGCTAAAAATTTCAGAATTGCACCGTGCAATGTGGAGATATTACTGTTTGTGCATTTACAATATTCATTGATTTTTGCCATTGAAAAACATGTTTTTCATATACCAGAAATGATTGAAGCTACTGACTGAATGAAAGGAGCTGGCATCTCACTCTCTTTGAATCTTCTTTATCATGCTAGGATTAGCAGGAAAAAGCAAAAAATTTCAGAATTGCACCTTGCAATGTGGAGATATTACTGTTTGTGCATTTACAATATTCATTGATTTTTGCCATTGAAAAACATGTTTTTCATATACCAGAAATGTTTGAAGCTACTGACTGAATGAAAGGAGCTGGCATCTCACTCTCTTTGAATCTTCTTTATCATGCTAGGATTAACAGGAAAAAGCAAAAAATTTCAGAATTGCACCTTGCAATGTGGAGATATTACTGTTTGTGCATTTACAATATTCATTGATTTTTGCCATTGAAAAACATGTTTTTCATATACCAGAAATGTTTGAAGCTACTGACTGAATGAAAGGAGCTGCCATCTCACTCTCTTTGAATCTTCTTTATCATGCTAGGATTAACAGGAAAAAGCTAAAAATTTCAGAATTGCACCGTGCAATGTGGAGATATTACTGTTTGTGCATTTACAATATTCATTGATTTTTGCCATTGAAAAACATGTTTTTCATATACCAGAAATGTTTGAAGCTACTGACTGAATGAAAGGAGCTGGCATCTCACTCTCTTTGAATCTTCTTTATCATGCTAGGATTAGCAGGAAAAAGCAAAAAATTTCAGAATTGCACCTTGCAATGTGGAGATATTACTGTTTGTGCATTTACAATATTCATTGATTTTTGCCATTGAAAAACATGTTTTTCATATACCAGAAATGTTTGAAGCTACTGACTGAATGAAAGGAGCTGGCATCTCACTCTCTTTGAATCTTCTTTATCATGCTAGGATTAACAGGAAAAAGCAAAAAATTTCAGAATTGCACCTTGCAATGTGGAGATATTACTGTTTGTGCATTTACAATATTCATTGATTTTTGCCATTGAAAAACATGTTTTTCATATACCAGAAATGTTTGAAGCTACTGACTGAATGAAAGGAGCTTGGCATCTCACTCTCTTTGAATCTTCTTTATCATGCTAGGATTAACAGGAAAAAGCTAAAAATTTCAGAATTGCACCTTGCAATGTGGAGATATTACTGTTTGTGCATTTACAATATTCATTGATTTTTGCCATTGAAAAACATGTTTTTCATATACCAGAAATGTTTGAAGCTACTGACTGAATGAAAGGAGCTGGCATCTCACTCTCTTTGAATCTTCTTTATCATGCTAGGATTAACAGGAAAAAGCTAAAAATTTCAGAATTGCACCGTGCAATGTGGAGATATTACTGTTTGTGCATTTACAATATTCATTGATTTTTGCCATTGAAAAACATGTTTTTCATATACCAGAAATGTTTGAAGCTACTGACTGAATGAAAGGAGCTGGCATCTCACTCTCTTTGAATCTTCTTTATCATGCTAGGATTAGCAGGAAAAAGCAAAAAATTTCAGAATTGCACCTTGCAATGTGGAGATATTACTGTTTGTGCATTTACAATATTCATTGATTTTTGCCATTGAAAAACGTTTTTCATATACCAGAAATGTTTGAAGCTACTGACTGAATGAAAGGAGCTGGCATCTCACTCTCTTTGAATCTTCTTTATCATGCTAGGATTAACAGGAAAAAGCAAAAAATTTCAGAATTGCACCTTGCAATGTGGAGATATTACTGTTTGTGCATTTACAATATTCATTGATTTTTGCCATTGAAAAACATGTTTTTCATATACCAGAAATGTTTGAAGCTACTGACTGAATGAAAGGAGCTGGCATCTCACTCTCTTTGAATCTTCTTTATCATGCTAGGATTAACAGGAAAAAGCTAAAAATTTCAGAATTGCACCGTGCAATGTGGAGATATTACTGTTTGTGCATTTACAATATTCATTGATTTTTGCCATTGAAAAACATGTTTTTCATATACCAGAAATGATTGAAGCTACTGACTGAATGAAAGGAGCTGGCATCTCACTCTCTTTGAATCTTCTTTATCATGCTAGGATTAGCAGGAAAAAGCAAAAAATTTCAGAATTGCACCTTGCAATGTGGAGATATTACTGTTTGTGCATTTACAATATTCATTGATTTTTGCCATTGAAAAACATGTTTTTCATATACCAGAAATGTTTGAAGCTACTGACTGAATGAAAGGAGCTGGCATCTCACTCTCTTTGAATCTTCTTTATCATGCTAGGATTAACAGGAAAAAGCAAAAAATTTCAGAATTGCACCTTGCAATGTGGAGATATTACTGTTTGTGCATTTACAATATTCATTGATTTTTGCCATTGAAAAACATGTTTTTCATATACCAGAAATGTTTGAAGCTACTGACTGAATGAAAGGAGCTGCCATCTCACTCTCTTTGAATCTTCTTTATCATGCTAGGATTAACAGGAAAAAGCTAAAAATTTCAGAATTGCACCGTGCAATGTGGAGATATTACTGTTTGTGCATTTACAATATTCATTGATTTTTGCCATTGAAAAACATGTTTTTCATATACCAGAAATGTTTGAAGCTACTGACTGAATGAAAGGAGCTGGCATCTCACTCTCTTTGAATCTTCTTTATCATGCTAGGATTAGCAGGAAAAAGCAAAAAATTTCAGAATTGCACCTTGCAATGTGGAGATATTACTGTTTGTGCATTTACAATATTCATTGATTTTTGCCATTGAAAAACATGTTTTTCATATACCAGAAATGTTTGAAGCTACTGACTGAATGAAAGGAGCTGGCATCTCACTCTCTTTGAATCTTCTTTATCATGCTAGGATTAACAGGAAAAAGCAAAAAATTTCAGAATTGCACCTTGCAATGTGGAGATATTACTGTTTGTGCATTTACAATATTCATTGATTTTTGCCATTGAAAAACATGTTTTTCATATACCAGAAATGTTTGAAGCTACTGACTGAATGAAAGGAGCTTGGCATCTCACTCTCTTTGAATCTTCTTTATCATGCTAGGATTAACAGGAAAAAGCTAAAAATTTCAGAATTGCACCTTGCAATGTGGAGATATTACTGTTTGTGCATTTACAATATTCATTGATTTTTGCCATTGAAAAACATGTTTTTCATATACCAGAAATGTTTGAAGCTACTGACTGAATGAAAGGAGCTGGCATCTCACTCTTTGAATCTTCTTTATCATGCTAGGATTAACAGGAAAAAGCTAAAAATTTCAGAATTGCACCGTGCAATGTGGAGATATTACTGTTTGTGCATTTACAATATTCATTGATTTTTGCCATTGAAAAACATGTTTTTCATATACCAGAAATGATTGAAGCTACTGACTGAATGAAAGGAGCTGGCATCTCACTCTCTTTGAATCTTCTTTATCATGCTAGGATTAGCAGGAAAAAGCAAAAAATTTCAGAATTGCACCTTGCAATGTGGAGATATTACTGTTTGTGCATTTACAATATTCATTGATTTTTGCCATTGAAAAACATGTTTTTCATATACCAGAAATGTTTGAAGCTACTGACTGAATGAAAGGAGCTGGCATCTCACTCTCTTTGAATCTTCTTTATCATGCTAGGATTAACAGGAAAAAGCAAAAAATTTCAGAATTGCACCTTGCAATGTGGAGATATTACTGTTTGTGCATTTACAATATTCATTGATTTTTGCCATTGAAAAACATGTTTTTCATATACCAGAAATGTTTGAAGCTACTGACTGAATGAAAGGAGCTGGCATCTCACTCTCTTTGAATCTTCTTTATCATGCTAGGATTAACAGGAAAAAGCTAAAAATTTCAGAATTGCACCTTGCAATGTGGAGATATTACTGTTTGTGCATTTACAATATTCATTGATTTTTGCCATTGAAAAACATGTTTTTCATATACCAGAAATGTTTGAAGCTACTGACTGAATGAAAGGAGCTGGCATCTCACTCTCTTTGAATCTTCTTTATCATGCTAGGATTAACAGGAAAAAGCTAAAAATTTCAGAATTGCACCGTGCAATGTGGAGATATTACTGTTTGTGCATTTACAATATTCATTGATTTTTGCCATTGAAAAACATGTTTTTCATATACCAGAAATGTTTGAAGCTACTGACTGAATGAAAGGAGCTGGCATCTCACTCTCTTTGAATCTTCTTTATCATGCTAGGATTAGCAGGAAAAAGCAAAAAATTTCAGAATTGCACCGTGCAATGTGGAGATATTACTGTTTGTGCATTTACAATATTCATTGATTTTTGCCATTGAAAAACATGTTTTTCATATACCAGAAATGTTTGAAGCTACTGACTGAATGAAAGGAGCTGGCATCTCACTCTCTTTGAATCTTCTTTATCATGCTAGGATTAGCAGGAAAAAGCAAAAAATTTCAGAATTGCACCTTGCAATGTGGAGATATTACTGTTTGTGCATTTACAATATTCATTGATTTTTGCCATTGAAAAACATGTTTTTCATATACCAGAAATGTTTGAAGCTACTGACTGAATGAAAGGAGCTGGCATCTCACTCTCTTTGAATCTTCTTTATCATGCTAGGATTAACAGGAAAAAGCTAAAAATTTCAGAATTGCACCGTGCAATGTGGAGATATTACTGTTTGTGCATTTACAATATTCATTGATTTTTGCCATTGAAAAACATGTTTTTCATATACCAGAAATGTTTGAAGCTACTGACTGAATGAAAGGAGCTGGCATCTCACTCTCTTTGAATCTTCTTTATCATGCTAGGATTAGCAGGAAAAAGCAAAAAATTTCAGAATTGCACCTTGCAATGTGGAGATATTACTGTTTGTGCATTTACAATATTCATTGATTTTTGCCATTGAAAAACATGTTTTTCATATACCAGAAATGTTTGAAGCTACTGACTGAATGAAAGTAGCTGGCATCTCACTCTCTTTGAATCTTCTTTATCATGCTAGGATTAACAGGAAAAAGCTAAAAATTTCAGAATTGCACCGTGCAATGTGGAGATATTACTGTTTGTGCATTTACAATATTCATTGATTTTTGCCATTGAAAAACATGTTTTTCATATACCAGAAATGTTTGAAGCTACTGACTGAATGAAAGGAGCTGGCATCTCACTCTCTTTGAATCTTCTTTATCATGCTAGGATTAGCAGGAAAAAGCAAAAAATTTCAGAATTGCACCTTGCAATGTGGAGATATTACTGTTTGTGCATTTACAATATTCATTGATTTTTGCCATTGAAAAACATGTTTTTCATATACCAGAAATGTTTGAAGCTACTGACTGAATGAAAGGAGCTGGCATCTCACTCTCTTTGAATCTTCTTTATCATGCTAGGATTAACAGGAAAAAGCTAAAAATTTCAGAATTGCACCGTGCAATGTGGAGATATTACTGTTTGTGCATTTACAATATTCATTGATTTTTGCCATTGAAAAACATGTTTTTCATATACCAGAAATGATTGAAGCTACTGACTGAATGAAAGGAGCTGGCATCTCACTCTCTTTGAATCTTCTTTATCATGCTAGGATTAGCAGGAAAAAGCAAAAAATTTCAGAATTGCACCTTGCAATGTGGAGATATTACTGTTTGTGCATTTACAATATTCATTGATTTTTGCCATTGAAAAACGTTTTTCATATACCAGAAATGTTTGAAGCTACTGACTGAATGAAAGGAGCTGGCATCTCACTCTCTTTGAATCTTCTTTATCATGCTAGGATTAACAGGAAAAAGCAAAAAATTTCAGAATTGCACCTTGCAATGTGGAGATATTACTGTTTGTGCATTTACAATATTCATTGATTTTTGCCATTGAAAAACATGTTTTTCATATACCAGAAATGTTTGAAGCTACTGACTGAATGAAAGGAGCTGGCATCTCACTCTCTTTGAATCTTCTTTATCATGCTAGGATTAACAGGAAAAAGCTAAAAATTTCAGAATTGCACCGTGCAATGTGGAGATATTACTGTTTGTGCATTTACAATATTCATTGATTTTTGCCATTGAAAAACATGTTTTTCATATACCAGAAATGATTGAAGCTATTGACTGAATGAAAGGAGCTGGCATCTCACTCTCTTTGAATCTTCTTTATCATGCTAGGATTAGCAGGAAAAAGCAAAAAATTTCAGAATTGCACCTTGCAATGTGGAGATATTACTGTTTGTGCATTTACAATATTCATTGATTTTTGCCATTGAAAAACATGTTTTTCATATACCAGAAATGTTTGAAGCTACTGACTGAATGAAAGGAGCTGGCATCTCACTCTCTTTGAATCTTCTTTATCATGCTAGGATTAACAGGAAAAAGCAAAAAATTTCAGAATTGCACCTTGCAATGTGGAGATATTACTGTTTGTGCATTTACAATATTCATTGATTTTTGCCATTGAAAAACATGTTTTTCATATACCAGAAATGTTTGAAGCTACTGACTGAATGAAAGGAGCTGGCATCTCACTCTCTTTGAATCTTCTTTATCATGCTAGGATTAACAGGAAAAAGCTAAAAATTTCAGAATTGCACCGTGCAATGTGGAGATATTACTGTTTGTGCATTTACAATATTCATTGATTTTTGCCATTGAAAAATATGTTTTTCATATACCAGAAATGTTTGAAGCTACTGACTGAATGAAAGGAGCTGGCATCTCACTCTCTTTGAATCTTCTTTATCATGCTAGGATTAGCAGGAAAAAGCAAAAAATTTCAGA
This sequence comes from Phyllobates terribilis, assembly GCF_046119375.1. Classification (NCBI taxonomy): domain Eukaryota; kingdom Metazoa; phylum Chordata; class Amphibia; order Anura; family Dendrobatidae; genus Phyllobates; species Phyllobates terribilis. The sequence continues at coordinate 1,760 of NW_027367282.1, read as the reverse complement.
ATTGCACCTTGCAATGTGGAGATATTACTGTTTGTGCATTTACAATATTCATTGATTTTTGCCATTGAAAAACATGTTTTTCATATACCAGAAATGTTTGAAGCTACTGACTGAATGAAAGGAGCTGGCATCTCACTCTCTTTGAATCTTCTTTATCATGCTAGGATTAACAGGAAAAAGCTAAAAATTTCAGAATTGCACCGTGCAATGTGGAGATATTACTGTTTGTGCATTTACAATATTCATTGATTTTTGCCATTGAAAAACATGTTTTTCATATACCAGAAATGTTTGAAGCTACTGACTGAATGAAAGGAGCTGGCATCTCACTCTCTTTGAATCTTCATCATGCTAGGATTAGCAGGAAAAAGCAAAAAATTTCAGAATTGCACCTTGCAATGTGGAGATATTACTGTTTGTGCATTTACAATATTCATTGATTTTTGCCATTGAAAAACATGTTTTTCATATACCAGAAATGTTTGAAGCTACTGACTGAATGAAAGTAGCTGGCATCTCACTCTCTTTGAATCTTCTTTATCATGCTAGGATTAACAGGAAAAAGCTAAAAATTTCAGAATTGCACCGTGCAATGTGGAGATATTACTGTTTGTGCATTTACAATATTCATTGATTTTTGCCATTGAAAAACATGTTTTTCATATACCAGAAATGTTTGAAGCTACTGACTGAATGAAAGGAGCTGGCATCTCACTCTCTTTGAATCTTCTTTATCATGCTAGGATTAGCAGGAAAAAGCAAAAAATTTCAGAATTGCACCTTGCAATGTGGAGATATTACTGTTTGTGCATTTACAATATTCATTGATTTTTGCCATTGAAAAACGTTTTTCATATACCAGAAATGTTTGAAGCTACTGACTGAATGAAAGGAGCTGGCATCTCACTCTCTTTGAATCTTCTTTATCATGCTAGGATTAACAGGAAAAAGCAAAAAATTTCAGAATTGCACCTTGCAATGTGGAGATATTACTGTTTGTGCATTTACAATATTCATTGATTTTTGCCATTGAAAAACATGTTTTTCATATACCAGAAATGTTTGAAGCTACTGACTGAATGAAAGGAGCTTGGCATCTCACTCTCTTTGAATCTTCTTTATCATGCTAGGATTAACAGGAAAAAGCTAAAAATTTCAGAATTGCACCTTGCAATGTGGAGATATTACTGTTTGTGCATTTACAATATTCATTGATTTTTGCCATTGAAAAACATGTTTTTCATATACCAGAAATGTTTGAAGCTACTGACTGAATGAAAGGAGCTGGCATCTCACTCTTTGAATCTTCTTTATCATGCTAGGATTAACAGGAAAAAGCTAAAAATTTCAGAATTGCACCGTGCAATGTGGAGATATTACTGTTTGTGCATTTACAATATTCATTGATTTTTGCCATTGAAAAACATGTTTTTCATATACCAGAAATGATTGAAGCTACTGACTGAATGAAAGGAGCTGGCATCTCACTCTCTTTGAATCTTCTTTATCATGCTAGGATTAGCAGGAAAAAGCAAAAAATTTCAGAATTGCACCTTGCAATGTGGAGATATTACTGTTTGTGCATTTACAATATTCATTGATTTTTGCCATTGAAAAACATGTTTTTCATATACCAGAAATGTTTGAAGCTACTGACTGAATGAAAGGAGCTGGCATCTCACTCTCTTTGAATCTTCTTTATCATGCTAGGATTAACAGGAAAAAGCAAAAAATTTCAGAATTGCACCTTGCAATGTGGA